>NC_056600.1:4833862-5133862 GCF_018340385.1 Cyprinus carpio | reverse complement strand
ACTGCTATGAGTGTGTTAAATCAAGGTTTCCATAGTCAACAGCATCATCTGCAGCTGTTAGATTTCTGTACATTATTTCAGAATGTAATTATTTAGCTACATTTTGAAAAAGGAATTGAAATTGTGTAGCAGTGGCATCATTATTTCATACATGTTGTGAAGTGAGAAGAAATCAAAGACCTTTTTAGTCATTTTAAGACTACAAAATCAATACACTATCCTCCAGAAATAACCATGTTAGAGCCCTAGTTTCTGCGAAGGTAAATAATGTCTTTTTTTGTGTGTAATGACTGGCTCATGATCGTGTTCTGGAGGCTGTTTCTGTTAAGAGTATCTACAAAAAACACTCCCAGGAGAGGGAGTTGTACACTAATACAACTAAACCTGTATTAACCTCCACTGACTCTGTAACAGCAATAAAGGTATGGCGCACCCATTATAATCTCCAGTCAAAGACAAATGAAGGAAATTAGGCTTAACCCAGTTAAATTCAGGTGAGAACGTACAAACATAAGAACTTGGAACAACACCATGGCTCATAGAGCTTAAGTGGCAATACCTTGCATAGTGTGCCACGCTTTCAGAGACAGAGAGAAATGCAACTAATACCAGAGAAAATGGAATTTCAAGATGGATGCCTCTAATCACTGTCCTGATGTACTGCAGAGTCAGTCAATGAAATTGGAGAGAAGAAGAGTCAGAGAATCATTCCCCGGCATTATTTGCCAGCCTGATATCACAGAGCTAGCATCATCATGATAGGGCTTGTAAAATATAGTGGCATGTTTGAATAAATGTGTCCAGTGGGCAGAAGCCCTACTGACCCTGGGAAGTAACTCAGGCTGTATGGTGGCAGCCCGGCTCCTGTGTTTGCTTTGGGCTGAGTTGTTTGAGATAGGCTGTAAATCTTGGGCTGGGGACTGATTACTGAGCTTGAGGTCCTCTTAA
The DNA here is from genome assembly GCF_018340385.1 of Cyprinus carpio. Lineage (NCBI taxonomy): Eukaryota > Metazoa > Chordata > Actinopteri > Cypriniformes > Cyprinidae > Cyprinus > Cyprinus carpio. The sequence continues at coordinate 5,132,914 of NC_056600.1, read as the reverse complement.
ACCCCAAGTTAGTGCCTCTGCAGATTGGAAAATAGCTGTAGCAACTCAATGTAAACTGCACTGGGGATAATAACATGTTTTGTGTTTTTAAATAGGGATACATATACATTAATGCTTCATTCTTCAAGAATCGGCTAAAAACACATCTCTTCCATCTTTATTTGACCTTTTAGACTTGCACTCTATTGTACTAACACTTGCTTCTCTAATCTTTTTTGTATTCTAAATATGTTATCTTTTTATTTATTATACAATTAACAAAAGCAAAAAAGGCCTCAAACACTAACTTGCGCTGTTCTTATTCTATTCTGTTTTCTTTTTATTATATGATTTAAAAAAAAAAAACTTGCTACGTGTACTGCATTAAGCTGAGACTTGTTATAGTACTTGCATATCATTGCTCTTTTTTTTATTTTGATTGCTTCCATTGTCCTCATTTGTAAGTTGCTTTGGATAAAAGCATCTCCTAAATGTCTAATATTAGCAAATACAATAATTGATCATCAGTCATCAATTGATTTGATGATGTTTTATTCCTTACAGGTCTCAAGCCACCACTTCCTAGCCACTCCATCTCCAGGTAATTTTAAGTTAATTGTTACAAGTACAAAAAAAAAAATTGGGGGGTTAGAACATGAAAGTAACATTTAACTGACCAGCAAGCTCACATGGGTATTTGAAATATATATGATGCCAGGTGTAGCTGTAGGCTTTCTTTTCCAGTTAAACTTCTGTCAAACAGATCGCATGTACAGAAAGTAGGGCAGAGGTGGAATTGCTTCCTGTAAAAATAGCCTTTTGTATTATAGAAATGATTCAGAGGAAATATTGTTCAAATGGTCTTGAGAATTTTTCTCGCTCATTCATACAAATGTCTACAGAAGACATCCCTGCTCTTACACCCATGCTCTCTCTCCTCTTTGTGTTTCACTTAAGCTCTTATTTTTCCCCTCCTCTCTTCACATGCTCTGTGTAAGCTGTTCTCTCAGCCCTGGAGAAGACGCAAAGGGCCTAGGTGCCAGCCAGTTTGCATAGGCCTCTCAGTGGGTGGCATAGTCTGTTTTGCTGCTCCTCCCCCTGCCCTGTACTTCATTGATTTGCCATTACACTATTTTCAAGGTAAGGGAAGAGTCCATTAAACAGGCTTTGCTTTGCAATGTGTGTGCATAATGAAGTTTCCAGTGCAATGCTCAAGGAACGTTTCCCTTTGCACCTGCTCTCATGTGCTCGCAAAATCAACACCGAGTCGACGGTTAATGCAGAATCAATGTTCCAAATTAACCGATGGACCCCACAGGTTTAAGCTTTTCCAATGCTGTCGTTTGTTTCCCTCAATGAATTCAAGTGTACATGAACAATTCTGGTATTTTGTAACTGATTGTTTGATGCTGATTTGCTCTTTCAGGAAAATCTAGTTTATGCTGATATAAATTATCTTGAACGGCAATTCCTGAAGGAAATATAAGTGCTTGCAAGGCAGAAAAAAATCAGTGGTGATGTACTAGACAAGTACAGGTTTTTAAGATTTGGTTCTGTGCAAATGAAATGCCAGATCAGAGCCACTTTTGCTGTTGTCATGACACTCAGCGTGCATCTTATTTTATTTATTATTTATTTTCTCTCGGCTGTGGATGGAACCTCGCACCCAACGCAACACTGTCCTTGCCATGTGACACCATGTCCTAACTAGATGCGAAACCTTTTCCATGTTAACTGGAGTTTCTGTCCTAACTAGCCGTGACGGCGACACTCGAAATTTCTAATTTAGAAACGGTTTCTATTTCCGCGACGTTGCGGCTGGAACAACAACATACAAACTATATGACAGAGGATAATCTCAGGTGATTATATGCTTTACTCAAAGTTAAATGTGTCTTATATGCGTTTAAATATCAAATTGCATGACCTTACAGCCATACTGAAAGCAACAATAGATAGTTTACCTCAGATCTTGAAAATAAATTAAAGCAAAGATGACTGTTAAAATTTTTGTGTCATTGTGGACATATTGGTGTATTCAATGAATAGTATGTTATCAGTCATTCAGTATGTACATTTAATGATGTATCCATTTCATTGTGAGAGCAGTGTGCTTTCAGAGAGAGCCCGCCCACACATGCTTCTGATTGGCTGTGATATTTGACTGATTCTGTCACTTCACGTGTGGTGTGGACACCCTAATTGCTTGTCGCTGGAATCTTGTCGTGTCGCGTGTAGTTAGGACACAGGGGGAGAGTGGCTTTAAACTCTTGAATAGATCTAAGGACAAAAATACCAATCGCAAGTCACTACTCAAATAGTTGCAAGGTGGAAGAGCAAATCACAATTTGTTTTGCAAATATTATTATGGATTTTGAATGGTAAACATCAATTACCTTTTTTCCAATTTTAATATTAGGCTAAATTTGTGGGGATGAAAGTGAAAAGGGGTATATCAATACAGTTCTACCATGCAAGCACTAATTAAATATATATAAAATATATATGCTTATAAGCGAAACGCATGCTATTCGAAGGTTTAAAGATTTAAATGCACATTCTTGCAAAATTTGCAAACCAGTAGGCCAACTATGCACAGTTAGTTACTAAATTACCCATCAAGGATCAATAAAGTATCTCTTTATCTCTCATTCCTATTATTGACCCCTTTCTAAGCTAGAATGCCTTCTAAGCAAGGCATTACTGCTCATATAGCTAGAGATAAACTGATTATCTGGGTGCAAATGTGGTTTGGATTTAAAAACACATTGACATGAATTAGAATGCAGAATGTTTAGATGCCAGTACAATCATTTTTATATCAGATGTACATTTCTTTTATAATGTTATAACTCCAATTGTACATTCTCTTTGAGTTTTAAGAGAGTTTTCCAGAATTTTCCCTTAAGGTTCTGAATATGCTGTATGAAAATTCTGACTCATATCGATATAACCACATTGCTCATCCAGAGACATGTAACGTTGCTATTTGCTCTAACATGCATAACCCAGCCTGGGGAAAAGATACCATGCACAATGGGCAGAATAATTGCATCACTAAACTACACTATATATGAAAAATCTAATTATAAAAAAAAAAAAAAATCTAATCTCCAAGCGTACAAATACAGCATTTATCTCTAATTGGGCCTGATTGATTGAAAGCATGTTCCCAACAGCAAGTGTCAGTCGATCTATTGGTGAAGCAGTGCATGGTTTATTGTGTTCTAAATATCTCTAACTTGACTGTTTAGACATAATGAGATCCCAGTTCTCACAGTATGTGCTCTATACTGCACCGGATGCCTCTACTACAGGTATCAGTCTAATCTAAGAACAGATGGAGAGCACAGCAGTGCTTCTCAGATGGTTCTGCTCTGTTTACTCGTGAAAACACAAATAGCATATGCTGCTATCATATTCTCTTATTAAAGTCTATATTTTGAAACCGAACTAGTCAAAGCTTTTGCAACAGTGAGAGAAAATGGAGTGTGGCGACCTTTTCAACAGATGGAGATTGGGGAGAAATCATTAAAAAGCCAGTTTACTCTGCCTTAGATCTTTTTTTCCATATTTGTATTAGACATGGCAGTTACAACAATACAAAATATATTATATTAACATTTTCATTAATGCATTTGGCACAGGCATTATCCAAAGTGACCCTCGGTCCAATCAAGGTATGCTTTCAATGGGAATTGAACCCATGATATTAGTGTGGCTAGCATTATGCTCTGCCAGAACATGAAAGCATTTTAATCTTTCATTTGTTTGATGAAGTGTTAAGCTAATGAAATGCTACACTTCTTATTTTTCAACACTCATGTTGTGATGTTTTGTTTCGAAGCCCACACCACTTTGCACTGACAATGCAGGCTTGCATAAATTGGATTTCAAACCGCACATCCACCATTGATTTGTGCTTCAAACTGTTTAGTATGACACAACGATCAGAGAAAGCAATTTCCCAGCACCTCGTCATACAAAGCGCTACTAAAATCAGTTAAACACTCCAGTGTGCTCACAGAAGCCGCGTCTGAGAGATCCTTCATATTAAGGGTTTTACTTATTGTCTGTTAATTAGTGCAGCCATCAAGTGGCCCATGTGATTACATTTGTGATTAAGAATTGCCTGCTCAGGTCTTTAGACCTCTTAGGAGTTTGGAGAGTTTGGCATGAAAGAGACTCCAAGGACACAAACTGGTTGGAGTGTATTGTCTACCATTAAGCCACAAACATTTTCGCTTTGTAACAAGTCAGTGGCCTGCCATCAGCGAGGGACAACTGGTAATGGCTGTCCCAGGCCCTGTGGTGGTCCCACTAAGGTCCTCTAAGGGAAAGCCCAATCCTTCCATATTTTTCTTTCAGGCCCAATGACCTTTGCCCCTGAAACCCAGTGATCTAATTGGTATCTGCTTGCTAGTAGAGGATCATATATGGATATTTATGTGATGCACTTTTTTTGTTCTTTTTTTTTTTTTTTTTTTTTTACATAATTCTTCTTTAATATTTTTCATTTTAATTTTAATAATTTAATTTGCACAACCCCAAAAATGTGTTAAAAAATGCATGCATGCAAACACATAAATGCTATTTGCAATCTGTAAGACAACCTCTGACTTGTGTTTTAGAAAGTGCAGTGCCAGTCTGCAATGATTCCTCACCGCCTCCATCTACAAAGAGACGTGGGAAGACAAATTCGCTGGTTGTGTGATTAACAGCTGGGGTAAAAAAAAAAAAAAATGTCATCTGCATAGGAGGTGTTGTGCAGTGGACGGTATAAATTAGACTGAAGCAATGCGTGCAGATCAGACGAATGGATCAGAATCACAATGCCTCCATTCAAAGTGATATACATTCATTTAACAATACTTACTGTACAGTGAATGCTCAAGGCGACTGCATTTGAAATTCATGTGCTATAGGGGTGCTGTAGAACATCTTGGACGGCAACAGGGTGATTTAAGGGACATTGAGAACAGCCAGATGCAAGACTGCCTGTGGCTATTCGTCCAGGACGTGCCTTGTGTCCAAAAAAATACGCATGCCAAACTGGAGCACAGATTTCTCAGCAACAGGAATTCTGTGCTCCAGGTTGGCATGGCTATTTATTCGAATACCTACGTGCTTGTTATCCATTTCCCTCCATTTCTGCTCCTTCACGGTCGTTTTGCAGTGAACTAATCACTCTGACGCATATTCTCTCAACTTGAATGTGGATGCTCATTAAGTAAAAACCAACTAAGATTATTATTAATGAACCAAATAGATGAGGTGGATCGGAAAATGTTCAAACTTACCGTTTCAACGTAAGTCATTCCGGTCAATAAAACGACATGTATTCCGTTCATCTATAGCGCAGTGCTCCAGAGAGCGGAAAGCCGCGCCACGCAAATGAAAATAAGCGTGCGTGGTCTTCTTTTAGCGCAGATGGGAAATAGCAGCGGCACGCGCTCCTAACGTTAAGATTTTGCCGTGCGAATGAGGCAAAATCCACCAGGTGATAGCCGTCTGGAAGTTTTCTAGAGTCCCTCGCACTGACAACCTCCTCCTTCCTCCGCGTTCAGAGGCGCATCTGCAGCCGCTCGTTCGGTTGTCACATTGACATGCCGCTGTCTGCCCAGCAGTCATTAATATCGGAACAGCCCCCGAATCTCCAGAGATCAACCAATAGCGGCGGGGCGGAGAGAAACTCTCGCAGCTGATTGGTTAAACTGCCGCGTCTGTCAGACAAGAACAGTTAGAGGAGAGGCGGAAGAAAATGTTGAAATTAATTTCTGATTGCGTCGTATTTTGGGGTTGTTGTATTTTTCAGACATTTTGTTTACAAGTGACTGAGAGAAGACCGTATGGACCGTATGGAAGACCGTCGTGTGTTTATATTAGTTTCTAAAGTAATATAACCTCGAGTTTAAAACATAATATAGGGGCAAACAAGTGATAGTTGTCACACTTGGACACTGTCTCCAGTCAATATTTCTCAGGAGGGTTTTTTTTTTTTTTTCCCAATTTCAGTTCATTTCAAGAGTTTCTCAGTCTTGACTTATAAAATCAGTGCATATTGTTTATGGCTTTTGATGTTACAATGAAAACTTAATTGAAACCATGTAGGATAGGCTTTTTATCTGAAATTACACTGTAATTTTTAGAGATAATTAAAGATAATTTAAATGAATCATTCATGAAACCGCAAATATACACTTAACAACATACAATCGTTTTGTCAAAAAAAATTGTACAGTTATTTTGCTTTTTAAAATAATTGTATAGTTTTTAAACATTTAAAAGATGTGAAAACTTAGGGAATCACAATGATGTTGGTAGACAGTGCTCTTACTTGGTATTACATAAGTTATAACTGTTGTGTTTTTTATATTTTTGTATCATTGCAGACAAGGTGTAGCAATTTCATTTAAGGACCAGAACTGCCCAACAACCAGAATTTTGAGACGAAAAAAAAAAATCAGGAAGCTGAAGGTACGCTTTGCATGTATCCAGTTCTTTTGGTTCTTGTTTCAGAATACGTCCTTTTTGCTGTGACCCTGTTTTTAGGGATGAATTCACTGTGAAGGTGCTTTCCTGAAACGGGCCTGTCTTGCTTTACAGCCCATGCACAGGTCCTTCACAGCTCACCCTCGGGACTGCACACACCTTGAGAAAACAGGGATATAACTCATAATAAAACTCCCAATAGGGTCGGACACTGAACCATTTTTTTTTCTGTTCTGGCATCAGGAGACTGGTCTGCCAAAGAAAAAATGTGCATGTGCTATAAAAGCATAAATCTGGGTTTTGGTTGATGTCAGCAAGTACCAGGTTTTTCATCAGTCCATGCCCCCATTTATGAAAAATTTAGAGGAATATTAGGAATTTGTGAGGCGGTTTCGTCGTGGCATTTCGCTGCATCTGTTTTCTGACAGACAAGGCCTTAGAGGGCAGTTCAGTTTATTGACTCTGTCCCACAGTTATAAATATTTTTACAAGAAACTTAGAAAAGATGGTCTTACAGCCTCTGACAAAGACATAGAACCTGTAAAGTTTTCTGAAGAGCCTTTAACAAAAGTAATTTTAAATCTAAAGCGTACTGATTCTGAAACCACCATTTATTTTTAGTTTTCTGAAGAGCCTTTAACAAAAGTAATTTTAAATCTAAAGCGTACTGATTCTGAAAAGTTGTTTATTTAAATTGTTTCAAAAATGTGTAAAGTTTTTTGAAGAGTTTTTGATAATATTTTTTTTTTTAATTGTATTATTGCTTATTTTTTGATAATATTTATTTTTTTTTATGTTGTAATGATTCTGAAACCACCATTATGGCCAATACTTGCACAAAACTGATCGCACGGCTTGTGGGCGTCTGATGACTAGTCTTCCGGTAAGTAGAAGTCCTATGAAAAGAATTTTTTTTTTACCTTTTTTCTTTTTATACTTTGTCTTAAGATGATCATAAGTTGTCAACAGAAGTCCTAAGAAACCTTTTTTTTTTTATATAACTCGATCTCAATTTGTTAATGTTAGCGATGGCTAACCGTAGCTCGTTTGATATTTTATAATTTGTTTTGTTGTTTTCTATTTGTTGATTTGTTGCCTCTTTTTTTTTCTTTTGTCTAGAGGTGGCAATAGCCAAAAATACATTTTATGGGTCAAAATTATTGATTGTTCCATGAAGATATTTTGTAAATTTCCTACTGTAAATAAATAAATAAAAACGTAATTTTTGATTAGTAATATGCATTGCTAACTTCGTTTGGACAACTTTAAAGGCAATTTTCTCAATATTTAGATTTTTAGATGTTTTAGATTCCAGATTTTCAAATAGTTGTATCTCAGTCGAATATTGTGCTATCCTCACAAATCATACGCCTATGCATTGCTAATTTTATTCAGCTTTCAGAGTCGCTGTATAAATCTCACATTTTTTAAAAATTGACCCTTATGACTGATATTTTGTGGTCCAGGGTCATTTTTGATTAGTAATATGCATTGCTACTTATATAAAGGCAATTTTCTCAATATATATATATATTTAGATTCCAGATTTTATATATCTATATATATTGTGCTATCCTATCATATATTATAGATGAGGTATAAATCTCAATTATGATAAATTGACCCTTATATTTATGGTCCAGGGTATATATATATATATATATATATATATATATATATATATATATATATATATATATATATATATATATATATAGCACTGAATCATGGATGAGCAAATTTTACTTTGACCGAGGACTTGCCCAAGCTGAAACACCTTTTCCAAAACAGTGTCCTGAGAGGGCTTTGTCATAGACACTATCGTGACCTTGAACATGTGGTCAGTTTTATTGCCAGACAAAGGATGTTTAACAGATGCAGATAGTTCACCTAAAAATTTTGCTGAAATATTTTTCACACTCTGGCCATTCAAGATGGGAACATATCTGGAGAAATGTAGAATTACATCACTTTTTCACTAATGGATCCTCTGCAGTGAATGTGTGCCATCAGAATGAGAGACCAAACAGCTGATAAAAACGTCACAATAATCTATTCTTGTGAAGAGTAAAGCTGTGTGTTTATAAGAAATAAATCCTTAATTAAGACATTTTAACTTTAAGCTGTCACTTCTGGTTCATATTCCATTATAATTCTTTCTCCAGTAAAGAAGTCCATCCCCTGTTGTTCTCTTACATCAAAATCCACTGACATATTGCATATTTCTCTCCTGATTCAGGCAAGACAGGCTTTTTTGGAAAAATAAATATTATGGATAGAGGACCTATTTTAGCTAGAAACAGCAGTTTGAAGTTGAAAATTTTTTAATGATGGATTTTTCATACAAACATGCAGCTTTTTGCTTCACAAGATGTTAACTGATGGACTGGAGTCATGTGCATTACTTGTGGATTATTGTGATGTTTCTATCAGCTGTTTGGACTCTCATTCTGACGGCACCCATTTGCTGCAGAGGACCCATTGGTTCTGTTCTGACTTGTGACTGAACAGAGAAATGGCAAGTGACACTATTTTTTTTTTTTCTCATTAGAAAATTACGTAATGATGCAAAACCTCTTAGGGCTTCTGTATTATTCTGATTTTTGTAATTTGTATAGAACTTTTTATAGCCGTTTTCTAAAATAAAAATTGATAAAAGCAATGCCCCATTCATAGATAATAGCTGTGACATGAGCCACAGACATAAACAGTCTAATTTCTCAATATCCACTGCATCAGCACATTGCTTTTCAGTTTGGTGGAGTTGGAGAAAAGCTGGACAAGTGATGCTCCGTAAAGTAATGTGAGAGTGAGATGCCTGCAAAGACGCATGAGTTGCCTGGGAATACGCCTCTCAAACTGTAGCAGTTCTTGTGGTATGGGGCTGTCTGTGCCTGCAGTGCAGCTAACAGGCTTCCCAGGTGGGGGGTTGTTTAGTTAAGACTGATGTAGAGACATCCTGCCACCAGCCAACCACACACAACATCTCACTCTCCTCATTAGGCCTCCACACTCCCATGATGCTCAAGTTACTTTGCCAAGTTAAAAAATAGCTCATTTTCGCTTCCAATATGCAACAGAATCAGTGACTGTGTTCTTTCTTGCTTGCTTGCTTTCTTTGTCTTACTTCCTTTCTTTCAGGAGCCAGGTGCACTGCGAAATTTATTTCACCTATTAAAGGCTGCATAATTTGTAAGTAAAAGAGTGAGAAAGGGTAGATTTATTAGCCAGTGATTAGAAGCTTGTGTCAGCACACTGGCTAGCCCTGCAGTTTAGTTTATGTATCTCCAATCAGGCGTTCAACGCTCTTTAAACGTCCTTGTTAAGAGCGCAAACGTCCTGAGAGGCAGCCTATCATACACATCCAGCTTTCCTCTGTTAAAGTCAATATTATTAGTATTCTCACCAGCACCTGTGTAACACCATCTCTTCAAGCTTTGCTCTGAATGCCACAAAAGTTGACTGGATAAAAGGATAGATTTCTTTTTTGTTCCATACAAAAAAGCAGAGCGAGACTGCAGTTTTAGCCGCGGGATGTTCAAGGGCCTCTCTGAGGAGTTCTGTTGTCTCCCCTGGTTGTTCTGATTGAGTTCCCAGTAAAAGTGTCGAGGTTAACCTCGCTTATCTCCACCGATCATAAGGTGAGGCTCCAGGAGAGAGCAGTCCCATATCCTGGAGCTTCGATGTTGGGAAAAGGTTGGTATACATAAGAAAATGAGACAGAATAGAGAAGAAGAGGCTTCTTGTTGCAGGTGGCACCCTGGTTTTGTGGAAATGGACAAGTGCGGTGACTGAGCTTGAGTTTCAGATCTCATTGCATACAAGCTCAATAACAGATTTATGACTGACTTTGGCTGTCCATTGTTGAAAACCATTTTAATGTCTGTCTGTATGTGTGTGTGTGTGTGTGTGTGTGTGTGTGTGTGTGTGTGTGTGTGTGTGTGCATTTCTGTGCAACAGAGGCAGAATGATTTTGAAATTGAATCCTGGGATTTCCACACAAGCCCGTAGCTAGAAATTCTAGGGCCCTTACTTCTTATTCAACCATTTGTAAGGCTGAGATACAGTACTGCTTGATGGGACGGTGCATGTTGAATTGTGCTTTGATAAATTGCCCTGTGCAGCTTATGCACGGACGACCTCAGTTCAAATCCAATATTTCAATAGAATATTACTCAGTATTTCTCTCATCACAGTTCTCTTTTGTCGATACCTTTATCTCTTGATGTTTCTCATATATCTAGTCTTTGATTAGTTCCTTTATTTCTGCTTTTTACTGTTAGCTCTGTCCTTTCAATTTTCTTATATTTAAACTCATTTTGTACTGTATGTATTATCTCTCTTTTCTAGCTGAATACTGGTTTTAGTAAAGTAGGTATAGATTCTATATAACTCAAATGTAATCTTTATTATTTAAATTATATTTAATACATTTAAAATTAATTAAAATATCTCTTCTTATAATTTTTTTACCATATTTTGACAAAATACATTTAAAAATCAAAATAAATAAGGTATGTCACCACAGGTATTTATTTATTTATAAAGTTTATTAAAAAGTTGTCATGGCCGAAACGTTGTGTGACTTAGTTTTGAACGAATCAGTTAAGTGATTCATTCAGTGACTCACTTATTAAAAAATTGTCATAGTATCAAAGCTACATCAGATCCGTTGTGTGTCTTAGTTTACTAACAAATCAGTTGTCTTATTCTGCATGACTGTATATATAATATAATTCATATATATATGTGTGTGTGTGTGTGTGTGTGTGTGTGTGTGTGTGTGTGTGTGTGTGTGTGTGTGTGTGTGTGTGTGTGTGTGCTCTTAATCTTACCCCATACCTAAACTTAACAATTCAATTATTATTAATAAACAGCAAATTGAGTTTACTGAGGCAAAAGTCATAGTTAATAGTTAGATAATAGTGAGAATTGGTCCCCAAACTAAAGTGTGACCAAAACATTTCTCACCCCTGCAAAAAGGTGTGTGAATTTGTTATCAAAAATAATGTAAAAAATGCCAAATAATTTCTTTTTTTTTATTTTGACTTGCTGATTTTATCTTGTACATTTGACACATTTGATACATGCAGTATCTTATCTATAAATCCTTCTGAAGCCATGAGTTTAGAATTCAGTGCAGGCAGAACAATTGCAGCTATTATACTGTATGTTTTAGACTCTCCAGCCGTATGTCAGTTTGCTCAATAGATGCATGAAAATGAGGGCATGCATTGTGTATAACACTCAGGCCAGATGTTGAAATCCTGCAGATCAATGCTCTATCTATTCCCTTTGATGTGCTGGAAACAGCAACTATTATATTATTTTTTTCAATGGGAGAAAAACAGCTGTAAAGGCCGTTTCTGAAGTGCACAAAAATGGCAACGACCTTCAGATTTGTTTATTACACTTCAGCACCAATTGTGCTGGAAAAATGTCACTCATACTGTCCATTTATGACAAAAAAATTGTTCAAGCTTACTAAAAAAAAAAAAAAAGAGGAATAAGAAAAACAGTGATATGGAACGTGTGGGAACAACCCAAAGTTTTTGCATGAATGTCATTGTGAAGTGAAAATCTTTATGACGTTGGAACTATAAGAACAAATGAACACAGAGATGTGGCAGCATTGTGCCGCCATCTGAAATCTCCCTTGTTACTCTTTTGTTTCATTATATTCCTTTGTGCCACCACAGTGAATGACTGGTGCCGATTATGCAAATGAGCCAGAGGAAAGAAGCATGGGTAATTATCACAGTTGTGGATAGGCTTTGGGGAAAATGCTCCCTCTGCATTAGAGACGCTATAAGAAAAAAAAAATGTTCAGAGCTTTGCAACAGTAACAGCTTTGGAGTAGCTACCAGAAGATGTATGTGGTATTTCAATATACTGCTTTGGTAGATTTCCAGCCATATCCTCTGTAATAAATAATATAAAACACTCTTTTTAATTTGAGCTTAAAATGCACATTTTGTGATACTCTTGTTGCCATGTTTTATTTCTAAATTAAAATCTGTTATTTAATTGTAACAATAGTTTGTATTTTTCTTTCTCCACGCAGATAGTGTGAAACTGTAATTGCATCTCTGGAAATAACAACTGAGTGAACTGAATCACCTTTAAGGGATGGAAAATATTACAGGTATCTTAAAATGGCAGCACTATAACATCAATAAAACAACTATTTTACAAAGTTTAGTGCCTCAGCTGAAACTTTGAGATCTAGTCTGGGTGCTAACAGATTGACCTATATCTTTGTTTGTGTCACTGGAGGATGTCTGTTTATGGAGGAAAACCTCTCTCATACTGTGATACTAGTGTTAGAACAAACCAACCTGAAAATGTAGAAACAGAGGGCCAAACCGCTGTGACTGGGTTAACAGTGAGCCAGCGCAGATCTCCCTTCCATTTAGAAAATGTAGTGCCTCAGTGTGTAAGTCAGTTTGTCTCCTGGACCTACTGTGAGCAAACTACCGTAATGCGGGTCAATAGGCGGAGAAGCTACTCTGGTGCTAAATTGGAACCTCTTGAAATTGGCTTCTGCCCCTGTATTTAGCCCTGACTCTACTGCGGGGCAAACGCTGCACACCTAACTGAACTACGGAAATTGAATGCTTTTTTTTTTTTTTTTTTTCTCAGAGTAAAGTTTGGTTTAAAAATATCCCCCATTGTTCGTGGAAAACAATAGCCGCAGATTTGCGCCGGGTGACAGGAGAAGATGGTCTAGAGATTTCCGAAAAGCACATATGCGGGTCTCTGCGGAGAACATGCTCACATAAATCATGTCCTGAAAAGCAGCTCCCTCGGGAAAATAAAAGTGCATTTGTCGGGGCAGTCAGCAGAGTTCATAGCTCACGGCAGGCGGCCAGAGTCTTGTGCTGCAGCTCTTGCGTCTGATCGCATATCAAATGGGATTATGACATTATGCGCGTTCCTCAGCCCTGCATTTTTAATTGAATTACATGCTCCTCTTAATGCAATAATCTCCCAAAGATCCACAGCATAATGTTCAAATCAATGATAATAAAATTAGGAGGTTTCTTTTTGTGAGTTTTGTGGGAGCGACTCGAGATCTCAGACGTCGGATTGCGCCAGAGATGGCGATGCTTGCATAACACCATGTGTGAGATGACACCCACGCTCGGGTGAAACACGTTCCAGAGATTGATCTGAATCATTGGGGCTGTTAAAACGGTGATCCTCCCGCGTCTGTCCATGTGACACTGTGGTGACTGGTTTTCAGAGAGGGGCCCGCGCCATAGGGAACCTTTTACATGCTGACAGCCAAATAAAAGGCTTGGCCGAGGCTCTTTGCCCATTAACGTCATCCCTGAAAGCAGATTGTGTTGCCACGCAATTATACTGCACTGATTCTCAAACAGCGGGTTTAGTTATCATTAATCCATCAGCTCAGAGATGGAGCCTGGCTGGACAGGCACATTAACGCCAGCCATAGTGAAGGGAATTGACTTTCTTTTGGCTGCACAGGCTATTATTTATATGCATTTTTCATTTATTTGTACAGAATTTGCATCGTTGCACACACATGTTATTTTTTTCTTTTTATTGTGCGAGGATAGAAGGATGCGTGAGTTACAATTTACACTGAATGCAAATTATGTTTAAAATGACATTGCAGAGGGCTAAAATGTTTTTACACAGTAGAGGAGACCGGGGCAAGTTGTCACAAGGGCTTCGAGCTAAATTACACAAATTTCATGTTTGTTTCATATACCTTGACTGCGGTAATTTTTGTGAATTCTATGCAAACTAAATTCCAATATTATGATATTTTATATCAGTGTCACATTTTGTAGTAGTAAATGTCAGATGGGGGCAGGTTGTAACATATGCTTTATGTTGGCCTTAATAATGGTTTGATAGTTTTATATGTTTGCTTTTCCATTTTTCCACCATTTTGTATTTCATAATTATTTGCCTGTTTAAAATAAACTAAAAAAAAAAATTCATTAAATAGACTGTAATTGGATGTTTAGTGGCAGGTTCCATTTGTAGCAATGTGTGTTGAATGAACTGCATTTTTTATTTATTTATTTATTTCCTGGATAATATTATTGGACATGTGCAATGGATTTTTATAACCAAGACTTTTAGATGTACTGTATGTCTGTAAACATGGACTTTTAAAGATAAACCTACCATCTGTGAAAAGTGTGACAGCTAGCCCCAGTCTTCCCTTTACATTAAATGCATCTAGAAGTTCCCATTTAATTCATAAATAGCAAATATAAACTCTTATTTTCATTCAAATAAAGTCTATTTCCTATTTGAGTTTGGCAAATTCAGTGAGTAAATTGCTTTTAGTTTTACATTTACAAGTCATTTCAAAGCTGATTGGCATCATTTTTTGTCCTCTAGTGAATCATTGGTAAATAACCTACAGAATAATATAGAATATATTTCCAATCATCAATGCAGACTCCAGCGAGCTGAATCACTGTCTGCCACCTCCATGAGCAGCTGTCCGCAGTAATGGAAACTTATCAGTGACTGGTTGGAGATGATTTTCGCAGGCACCAACTTCATTGACAGCTACTCGAGCGTCAAGAAAACGGCAGTCAACATGTGACACCCGCAGAAAACAACCTAACGCTCACAGCTGGTACAGACGTTAACGTGACGTCAACTACTGTAGGGAAGCTAACAAGTTGACATTAGATGTTGTGTAGCACAATATTGTGTAGCACACAAATGTTGAGTGAAATAACGCAAATAACATGAGTTTTGAAATTGTCCTGGACAACGATTAATCGCATCCAGAAATATCCAGTAATATATGTGTGCGAACTGTGTATATTTATTATGCATATATATACACACACACATGCATGTATATATTTAAAAAAATATGTTTATATATTAAATACAGTGCTGGGTAAAGTTTCTGCGTACATAATATATGTGTCTGTACTGTGTATATATAAATACGCACAAGGGCATGCATATATTTAAGAAAAATACTTTATGTTTATATATTAAATATAATTACATAGAATATAAAATATAAGTACATGTAAATATTTTCTAAATATATACTGTATGTGTGCACAGTACACACACATATATTATATAAACAAAAACTTTTGTTTTGGATGCGATTAATCATGATTAATCGTTGCCCAGCACTAAATATATGTATATATAATATAAATTATATGAATATAATTATATACTGTATATATATATATATATATATATATATATATATATAAATTTGTATGTATATGACACTGATTGTGTTTGTGTGTGTGTGTGTGTGTGAGTGTGTGTGTATATTTTCAAAATATACACTGTGTGTGTGTGTGTCTATATATATGCATAATAAATATACACAGTACACACACTTTTATTTTTGATGCAATTAATCATTGCCCAGCACTATTTTAAAATAGCTGAAGAGTTGAAATCGAGTTATCAGCATTTTCAAACCATTTCAAACCAGTGTGACTTTTTTATTTATTTATTTATTTATTTTGTCGCTGAGAAAAAAAAAATGTGCACCAATGCTTAATTTATAATAAGACTAGGCATCTTTATGAAGAAAAGCAGGGTAAATTTTAATTGCATGTTGTCTTTAAGGCACCTTCTGTGCTGTTTATGTAAAATTATGAAACTCTGCTATTAAGAAAACATAAAAAGAGCATTTCCAGCAGGGGGATTTTATCTCTGTGGACTTTTAGCAGCCCACTTTTAGTTTGATTGTGCACCATAATTGTGTTTTTCCTGAATCAGTAAGTGACAGGAACGATTTTTAGCGTAGAAACAAAAAAAGCTGCTCTGCAACTAAAGATGAATACAAAACATGTGGCAAGTTTTGCCATTTAATTAAATCAGCCCTTAACAAGTTCCATAACATCCATTAAAACTGTTTTTCAGTCTAGGGAGAACAATGTGGGAATCTGTGGGAAACAGTGATGGCGGAACGTGCTCTTTTCATCCGGTCTGACTGTACAAATGGACCTCATTGTCTATGGAGAAATTCGATTTTCTGCCATGCGCTAGCTCTACATAAACTCCTCTCTGGGGTCTGATGCCACCATGCTCAGGCTTATCAACAGCACTCAGGGTGTGAGATTGAGTTCTGGCGCATATTAAACCATGGGGAGACCAGGGATGAGAATCAGAAATACAGCATAATCCCTCTAGAGATCCTCCTCTCACATCTGCCTTCATCTGGTACCGGCTCGATCCTCGGTCAGAAAAAAACCCTAAAAACTCATCCCGATGAGCGCAGTCTTTTGAGTGTGTAATTTGCTCCTTTATCTTCTGTTCAGAGCCGGCCCCTAAAATGAAGTCATTATCATCGTTCCTAGCAAAGCTCAAGCATGGTAGGAGAAGCCGTCCTTCGTGGATCCCTAAAGAGGCTGGATAAAGGAGCTTCGCTATCGGCTCTTCGGAGTGAGATGGCTAAAACCACACATGAGCTCAATACACCTCCCTGCTGCACACCTGTTGTTGCTAGGCATGGTGGAGAAAAAGCGATGCCTTCACATGCTCATAGTGCTGTTATTAAAGAGGAGATTGTGTTCGAAATGGCACACAACATACTACGCTTACTGTTTTTGCAGTATATAATCAGGACTGTTGCTAAATTATTATTTTTAGGGTTTCCCCACATCCAAAATACCAGTTCATCCATTAAGTACTGTATATGACAAAGCATACTGCCATTAATACTGTATCCCACAATGCACTGTGTTTGATCAGATTTTTCGTTTAGTAACATCAGCCACAATCAGTCAACTTTCTTGGCTCATTATGTGATCAGATTGCCCAAAGTTATGATGTATTATTATATTATATTATATTATATTATATTATATTATATTATATTATATTATATTAATTATATTATAATACTAAAATGCAAAAGTTTGTTCTTACTCAGTATTTTTGTCTTATTTTCCAGTTCAAATTTTGTAACTTTCTTAAATCAAAATAAATTTACTAGACAAGCAAAATAAATTCAGATAGGTCTTGTTTTCTGAGAAATGCACCAAAATTAAGTGAGTTTTTGCTTGAAATAAGAAAAAAAAATCTGCAAGTGGGGAGAAAAAAATTAACTTGTTTTATCTTTGAATTAAATTTTATTCTCTGACTCCATTTAGCAGATATTTGTCCTTGTAATATATAAAGTAATTTTTCTTCTCAAGTAAATGTCTCTCGATTTAAGAATGGTTAGATATTTGCACTGGAAAACAACAAAAATACTGCGAAAGAAAATAACTAATTATTATTATATTATTATTATATTATTTGTGAGATTTTTTATTATTATTATATTAATACAATAACAACTAATTAATAAACAAAACAAACAAACTAACAAACAAACATTTATATATATATATTATGTCATGCCATACTATATATATATATATATATGTCATGCCATTCTATTTATATATTTATATATATATATATATATATATATATATATATATATATATATGCTTTATATATGTGTGTATGTGTGTGTGTGCTTTGTCATATACATATATACAGATGAAAAACAAAATAAATATTAAATAATAAATATTAAAAGCAGAAAACAAGTTTTCCTCTTTTCCTGTATTTACATTTTGTTTGTGCCACTCAGATGTAAATATATATATAAATCATTGCTATCTGTGTCCAGCATTACTTTACAATGGCAGGTCTGGCAGCATGGTAGAAAGATAAGTGATAAATTTGTCCACATAGCCTGTTTTCTTCCTACAGAGAAGAAACACATTGTGGTTACATAGTTCGTCAACCGCAGTGTAAGATGCTCTACACAGAGACAGCATGAAGTAATGCCTCATTTACCACGACCCAAGAAAGTCATATGATATGTATCAGCTGTGATCTACAACAAGGGATATGCACATGTGCTGTCATGTGTGAATGAGACCGCGTGAGATTATTTTTTAATAAACCGATGATGAAGATGATGATGCAGTGGAATCCCGTGGGGCTTTACCTCATTTCAAAGATAAAAACATCATTGTAAATAAGACTTTTTCAGGCAGAAGTCTGGTGTGGGTGAGTCAGAATAGACAGCCGTGAGGATGGAGATGGAGACTGAATGTTGCACTGGAGGGAGAGAAGAAAAGAGGGCTAGCCCAGCAAGCAGTGAAACACAGAGCGTAGCACATTAAGTATCATGCTGATGAGACGTCGCTGGGTTGCTTGTGGATTTGAGGTCGGCAGCAGGGGGTCCACATTTACCCATGCTCCCTTGGTGATGAGCATAGCTGGAGATGTGTGATTTTCATGGTTGGGCAAAATTTAACATTTGGCTCACTTTGAACTGATGAGCTGAAATTTTTATTACATTTACCAACTGGAATTTTAATTGTTTTAAAATTTATTTTCTTATATTAACTCACCATTCATTTTATTAGGTGCACCTGTTCAACTACTCATGACGCAAACATCTAATCAGCCAATCACATGACAGGAACTGAGGCATGTAGACATAGTTTAGACCAGGGATCTCCAACCCTGCTCCTGGAGAGCTACCTATCCTGCAGACTTTAGTTCCAACCCTGCTCCAACACACCTGTCTGTAATTATCAAGTAGCCCTGAGCACCTTGATTAGCTGCTTCAGGTGTGTTTGATTGGGGTTGGAGCTAAAATCTGCAGGACAGTAGCTCTCCAGGAGCAGGGTTGGAGACCCTTGGTCCAAACCAAACATCAGAATGGGGAAGAAAGGTGATTTAAGTGATTTTGAACATGGCGTGCTTGCTGGTGCCAGATGGACTGATTTGAGTATTTCAGAAACTGCTGATCTACTGGGATTTCCATGCACAGCCATCTCTAGGATTTACAGAGAGTGGTCCAAAAAAGAGAAAATATCCAGTTAGCGGCAGTTCTGTGGGCGAAAATGCCTTGTTGATGCCAGAGGTCGGATGAGAATGACCAGACTGGCTCGAGCTGATAGAAACGCAACAGTAACTCAAATAACCACCTGTACAACCGAGGTATGCAGAACTCTCTGAACTGGGCTACAGAAGCAGAAGAGCAGATTTGGTGCCACTGGCAATAGAAGATTGGAACAGGGTCACCTGGTCTGATGAGTCTGTGTTTCTGTTGCTACATTCAGATGGCAGGGTCAGAATTTTGCCAATGGACATGATTATCAAGAAAAGTAACCATTTCGCATTATAGGCCAATTACTTGAGCTATTCTCATTTTGAGTGTGCAGCACAAGACATCACCTCTGATGTTCCTCTGGTGTGTACCGCAGCTGCGCCACTAATATGGCGTGCAAATTTTCAAATGAACTCGAGTACAGTGGGCATCTGGCCCAGATTCACGCTGGGATACTTATCCTGTCAGGAATGGAGAAAGAAAATCATTGTTTTCAGATGGGATGATAATTCAATCTGTTTTTCTTTTCCTCCATTCCCAATCGCTGCATCCGTGAATTGAGCTTTTGTCCAATCTCCGGCACATAAAGTCATCCCAGAGGCGAGTACGGCCCACAGAAACGTGTTCTCTTTGAAATGTCATTGCTTTTTAACAGCTAAATAACAGTGCTATTGCAATAGCATGTTATTGCTGTTCTGCTAGTTGGATTTTTTTTATAGAATATGTTGCATTACAATAGCTAATGGTTTTGTTTATGGCTGTATGTTGCATGGTCTCCGCCGAGGAGAAAGAATAGACCCCCCGGATACACGCAGGAAGTAGTCATAGCAGTAATTATGTTTAGGATTGAATGTGAATTACATTTCTGCATAGCTCACATCCACAACACACTGACTATTAACGGTCAATGAAAACGCACATATGCATAAACAGAACAACCAGTTCCACTAATAGAAAGCCACTCGGGAGATGTTACACTTTCATTTCTGCAATATTGCTTTCTTCTGTGTTGTTTTCCTGCATTGTTTTACTGAAGCCTGAAATATTCAGTTCATTTGTCTCGCTGGCCCTCTAAATGAAGATTAATGTCATGCTGGGCATCTAATGAGCACCATAACGCTGTTCCCATACCGCTGCAGCGACAGAATGTTAAAATTCACAATTATTGGCTTCGATTTCAGCAATTAAGCTCTGAACTTAACATTTCAGCAGATAAATTAGTAATTATAAAGGGATGGAGCTCAATTACATAAACATAATCGACATTAATGTATGCTTTTGTGAGAACACAGACTATGTGAAATATTGAAGATGTCAAGCTTCAGTTTTCCCTCGTTTTTGATATTGACATTTTATGAAGACTAACCATCACACTTTAAAGTAAATGTCACATTTCATTTCTTGACTAAAACAGGCACTTGAATGCAACATTTCATCCCAAATGTAAATTTTTTCATAATATCTTGGGGACTTTTAGTGCTCAGTCTCACAAAGCTCATTTTTTTAAAAAGCTCATCCATCTATATATACAGTACAGTGAAGTTTCTAAATTTGCAGAGAGAGGACCGTCTGAAGCATGAGTTTTGCATTGGTCTGGGTTTTGTGCCAAATCACAGATCTGATAGCAAGTGCCAGTGGTTGGCAAACAGTTTGATTTGAGGTGACTTTGTTGCTTAATGCTATTCCTGGTGATGGGTTATACTAAAATGCAGTACATTTTTGTTTTCCCATCATATCTGTCTGAAAGTATTAAACAAGATATGAAACTTTTTTGTTTTGGGGTACCGTTTGCAATAAGGTTAAATACATTAGTTAACATGAACTAACAATGAAAAATACTTCTAAAGGATTTATTTATCTTAGTTAATGTTAGTTTTAACATTTTCTAATACATTATTAAAATCTAAATTTGTATCTTTTAATACTATTTAATAAACGAGTTAATGGACACTTGCATGTTTATAAACTAACATTAACAAAAATTAATAAATACTGTTAGAAAAAATGGTATTTCTTATTATTAGTTCACCTTTAACTTTAATTTTAGCATTAACAAATTTTAACTAGTGGGACCTTATTATAAAGTGTTACTTTTTTCAGTACAATTGGCATTAATCCTACTAATGCATTAACCAACCACAGTTCAGTGCATTAGGTATGCAATGCAATAATCAAACATAATTGTGTTCCTTGTTAAAGCTTGTGTTCCCCAGTTGTGTTTTGTCACAATAGTAAGTGAACATAGGAGTTGATAGATAGATAGATAGATAGATAGATAGATAGATAGATAGATAGATAGATAGATAGATAGATCTGTCTCCTCCTGTTCATCCAACAACAATCGCAGGAGTCCCAGGTGCTGACAACGAGATGAATTTCCCCGTCTTGTTAAAGTACAGATAATGAGATTTGGACACAATCGCAATGCAAATCTAACATGTTTGCATAGCAATTACTGCTTTTGTGGATTTAATGATCTTAAAGATTAGGTTAATTATACACTGTCATATGTAATGCATATCTGTGTAGGTTGCAGGGAAGAATGTGCAGTCGTGTCGCTGGCGCCCGTTCTGCGAGCGCGTCTTTGATGCCAACTGTAATATTAATGCGAATCTGTGCAGCTGCTGCAACATCATTATTAACTGTCTCGTCACATTTGGAGTTTGTTTATTATCCTCTTAATGCTGATGTGTCGCGATAGAGATGCTGCGCTGGTGCTAGACCATTAGCCGCGCGGTAATAAACTCTCTCCAGCTCTTAGGTCGGAGTGTTCATGCTAGTTGAGGGAAGTGAAATTAAACATTTAAGAAAGGCTGTCAGTGCTAATGGGAATATGTTCCTGCGTGTGTGTTTTTGTGTTTCAGAGAAAGGGCTTGTGGGAGCAGCGTTTTTTATTTACTACTCGTGTGCTCTGACAGGTTAAGTGATTAAATCCATGCCTCATGCTGAGGGACAGCATATCCCTACAGAGAATCTTTCAGACAACTTAGGCCTACATTTCTCTGGGCTGAGGACAGCTCACTTACTGGGTCCCCACGGTGGAACACATCAATGGCAATCAGCAAACCTGTCTGCGCTTAAACCTTGACAATAAGCACTTGTCCTGATCCAAACAATCCCAACTGCTCACCAGGAACAGCTGGACTTTCAGATATAGTAAGAGTATTAAAGTCCCTTTGCTGGCATTTATGGGGATCTTTCATGCACCGTGAAGGAGAAGACTGCCGTGTCTGTTGCTTAAAGGAACTGCTGGGATGTTTGCTCTACAGTTACTGTTTCTGAATCAGAATCTGATGAGGAAGGTTTTGAGTGCTTAACTGTTTAATTTCACACAAATAGTCTTGTGTGTGTGGCCAGACTTTTGAATCTTAGCAACTTAAATGTTGCTAATATTTCATTTTAGTACTGTAGAAGTGTTTACAATGCTTGGATTGCTTTCTCCATAGGACTGACATGTGACCAACCGCACATTTGGGATGGGAGAAAGCTGAAATCTCTCTAAAATACACTGGTGGACTGATTCAAGATGACAGTGTAGAACATTCAGGTCGTGGAGGTAAAAAAAAAAAAAAAAATACATAAATAAAAATCCCATTTATTTTATGCATAAAAAAACATATTTTAGCATTGTGTAAACATTTCAAGACATGTGGCCTACCATGATTTCAACTTAAAAAAAAAAAAAGATTTTGAAACATAATTTCAGATGTTTCAGTTTCAACTTCAGATTTTTTGTTGGAATTTTGAATAATAGTTACAAAGGTAAAAATCCCATTCGTTTTGTCGATAGATAACCTTTTCAACAATTTTATTTTGCAATGTAACTCTGAAGCAGTGTCAAAATAAATGTGTGTGTGTGTGTGTGTGTGTGTGTGTGTGTGTTGTGTGTGTGTGTGTGTGTGTGTATATATATATTCAATATTGTTCGCCATTAATTAAAAATAAATAAATAAAATATGAATATAAAAATATAGATGGGAAACTTTAAGCTTGCTGCCTTGGAAAATAACTGAAATAAGCTGAAGTACTAAAATTGCTAAAATTAAAATGGCAAGAAAATAAATTAAAGCTTAGCAAAAATGACAGCACATAAAACCACATATCAAAATCCATATCAAAAAAGTTCACAAAAAAAACTAAAGCTTAAGATAAAATTAAAAGCCTGAAAATATAAAAAATAAAAGATCATTAAAAATCTAAATTAATATCATAGTATAAAAATAATACTAAAATAACACTGACTATAATAAAATAACACTACAATGAATTTGCAATAAACATATACAGTATGGTGTTTTATGCTTAAAATCAATGAACTGCAATAGGTTTTATGTTGTGTCTGTGTTTCTTATTCTACTGAGATATTCGTAAAACACTTTACTGGATTTGTAGAAACATACAGTTTTTACCCCAATTCTTAAAACAGTTTTGCATTGATTGAATTGTCTTTGTCAAACCTCTTACTGAAGAATGTTTCAAAAAGGAAGATGGAGGAAATTAAAGGATTTTCAGCTTTCTTTCAGAATCACGGCTGTTCAAATTGTGCAGTCACTGTTTAGCTCTCGGTTGCAGCCGGCAAATCAGATTCTAACTTCCTATTTCAGTATATTGTTTTTCAGAATGCATAATCTGAGAATGTGAACGTCTCGTTTTCCAATGTGACTACGATAAATATAGTACTGGTACTGACTGTGGCCAAGAGATACAAATCATTCCAGAGTATCTGATGAGTTCTCATTAGAATTATTTCTTATGCGGTTGCTCTGATGTCGTTTGTGCCATATAAGGTCAAGCCTTAGTGAATTTTTGAACTCTTTGCTCGTCAATAGCAAAAAAAAAAAGGTTCAAACCCACTCAAAAACACCACTGAACTTTCAAAACACCACGGGACTCTCCAGGGACATGGAACACATTTTACACAGTCTGCATTTTAAAAAGCTTCAATCTAATGAGGAAGGAATTAATTCAGCTGGGATTTTTAATTCTGCCAGGCCACGATTAATCCCATCAGTAAACAAAGCAGAGGTCATCTTGTTTTGGAGAACTCCAATTAGACCCTAATCAGCACTAATCAGACAAGCTGCTCGCCAGAATCTCGGCACCTCGTTTTTGCCTTCCAGAGAGCTTTGGCTCTTCTCTTCCTCCTCTTTGCTGTTGTGTATTCCCTGCCCTTAGCACTGAGTGTGGCCTCTGCTCTGTGATTTCGTGTTCAAGGAGTTAGAAGGAGAAAGAGGGCTAATTACTAACACTGCAGTGTATAGGCACTCACTAAATAAATAAAGATTAAAGGAGAAGGTGTTCACAGACCAGAGAGGCTTTAGTCCCAGCTTCATTAGCAGCAAACTTTCCCACACCAGCAGAATAGATAGTCACGCTTTCCCTAGACTTGCATTGGATGGTTTATTTAAAGGCCCAGCTCCCCATTTGAAATATTTCACACGCTGCAATCATCTGGTAAAGTACTTTATCAGATTAGAGTAATGTGTTATGCAAGACCATACCAGACTAGCATTTGAAAGAAGGAATAAAATAAAATAAAATAAAATAAAATATCAATAAAAAAAAAATGTTCAGGAGCTTTTTCATAACTAATACATTCATGTATAGTATGCCTACACAGAAATTGACTTTCAAAAACAAATGATCCCTTACAGGAGTAAAAACTGTGTCATCTAGCCCCATTCGGAGTGAAAAATAGTGACAGCTTTTGAGCATAATCTCACATATATATGTAAGATGTTGACTACTTCAGCAGAACTGTCTGGTAGAGTGTGAATGTGTTTGTCACAGCTATTTACCATGTAGGGGAAACCGGGGGCAAATGTAAAATCACACTATTCTACAAATCTCCTGCCATTCTTTGGTATACAAAACAATTTAATATACAAAAAAAAATTAATTTTAAGAAATAATTTGGAATAATTTTTGCCTTTAGATGGTGGAAATATATATATGGGTGTGTTTTAAATATTTAATTGTATTTTATACATATATGTGTGGGTGGGTGTTATTGTTATTATGTGTTGTACTATTATATTATACATAATTTATAACTATATCTTTAATTTAGTACTAATTACATAAATGTAGGTGTGTTTTAAATGTTATGTTCTATACGTGTGTGTGTGTGTTATTATTATGTGTAGTATTATTATCTTATATAATAATTTATAATTATATATATTTTTAAATTTCGTAATATTTACATAAATGTGGGCGAGTTTTAAATGTTATATTTTATACATATACGTGTGTGTGTTATTATTATTATTATTTTTATACGTGTGTGTGTGTGTTTGTTTTTGTTTTTTTTTTTATTATTTTGTTTGTGTTTGTTTGTGTGTGTGTTATTATATTATATGGTTTGTTTATGGACATTTATTATAATATTATGTACTTTTTTATATTTATGTACATTTTCTCAAAGGATTCTGAGCATGTGCTGTGACCACTTGTGTTTTTGATTTAGTGGTTTCTGTTACAAGATTCCTCGGCCTCCATTACTAAAACAACAAAAAAGACATTGCTTTAGGAATCTCTAAAAAAAAATTGCTGAACCTGTGGGGCTGATCAATAATCCAGATCTACTTTATTTATGCTTTGATGTGTTCATCATTCATTTCAACTTTACATCAGCTCTGTAAAATTACAGGGTGGTTGCAAGGAGCACTCAAAGTTATTGCCTCCAATAATTGCACCAATGTGGATTCATTAATTTAACCAGACAACGCGGTTTGCTCCCGCATACAAACAGAGAGCACAGGAATGTTTTCTCCCAAACAGACAAGAGGACAATGCGTCAATGTTTATGTACCGTCAGCGATGTTGGCAAACTCTGCCTTTCATTGCTATGCAGTTAAACCTGGCACGGTTTTTGTGAGCACCTCAGCATAAAGGCTGATTTGCGCTCGAGGGGGTTTGGCAGTTTTTGGCAGGCCATTGTGTGAAACATTTGGTGGGCAGTCACTTTTGAAGGGGTAAGCTTGATGGGACAACTTCTCGTTTGTTTTATTTTAATTTTTTTGTGGAGCAAGCAAAACTTCCTCATCTTATTCGCTCTTTAATTTCACTCTTTTGATAGAAAAGACACAGTACAAGCCCCAAAATGCTTTAAGGACTGAACAGGATAAGACTGTTGCCCCCTCACGGCTAACTATGGATCTAATTATCATCTACTTTAGCTATTTGAGGAGCTGCTGCTGTGGAATTTGCATTCGGTCCTTGGGGAGACTAATGCTCAGATAGGGAACAGGAGAATTTGTACATCCTCCCGTAATTAAAACATGATTTAATGTAGAACAAGGAGGTTTATAATACCTGGAGAAAGCTATCTGTTAGCATTCCCATTCATCTCTATGGCAGTCGCTCCACTTGCACTGGATTCCACAGAAATGCACAGTCTTTTCTCATGGTAGCTCATTTTTGCTGCCAGGATGTTTTGAGCCATAAATGCCATGTGACTAAAGGTCTTTGTGCCTTCAGATGGTGTGTTTATGATATTTGATCAGCAGTGATGATCAACTCAGCCATGCTAACTATTTACACATTTTGCAAGCGCTTTTGTCCAAAGCGACTTTGGATAACATTTTAGGTTTCTCCAGGAATCAAACCCATGACCTTGGTGTTGCTAGTGTTGTACTCTACTGTTTAATATATTGTACAAGAAAGTGTTGCTTTAATGCTTTTGTCATTTAGTGACTCTTGAGGAAGTGTCACCAACTACTGGCCTGGCATGCATAATACAGCATTTTTAGTCATTTTCGCAGATAGTTTTTGACAATATTGACATCTGTACACAAAAAATTTCAAAAACACAAAAGAAAAACATTTTAATATATTATTGTTGTCTAAACAGGCTTTTTATCCACCAAAGCATATTTTTCCAGTTTTTGCTGTTTTATTGGCCAATGACAGTGGAGGAAGGGCAGGACAAATATCAACAACCATCATTCTGCTTGTACAGCTATGGTAAGAAATTAAATATTGTTGGTTTTTGAGTATTTTTGTCTGTACCAGATGACATCTCCAGATTACAACCATCTTAATATGGAAAATAATGTTTTGGGGGAGCATTTTGTTCACCACAGGTCTAGCTAAATGCTGCATCTCAACCGCTGGCCATTTTCACTAGCTTACTAAAAATATGTTCCTAAAGGTACATGGTATTTTGTGACTGCCCTGCAAATATTAAACGTAATACCTACTTGAACATGAAACTGAGAAAAGTGGCTTCAATATTTATTTGATTTTGATTGATTTTTCATCAGTTTTCACTCTCCGTTTTGAATTGTTTTGTGCCTTGCTTCTGAATTCATCTGCATTCCAATTGAGTTATTATATTGAGAGTTTTTCTAGTCATCTGGACTAGAATAACTTCACTCTAACTAGACATTCTACAATGACCTAGATAACTTAAAAATCTTTTTAAAAACCATTTTTATCAAGTCTCACTTTAAGGCACCAGCGTGTTACACAGTTACATAAATTATTCATTAGCTTTACAATATTAATGTATTTGCCATTTTCTTGCTTTTAAGATCCTGGGTAAAAGATTCTGGGGTGGTTTGATGAATATTTATTTCATAAGCAGTCCAAAAGTATGTTTTCTGATGTGTGTAAAGGGATGTTTCAATCTTTTGAACAGGTGTGTGAGCACACACTGGTTTTGCACAAACATTCATCCATCATATTTTATTTTATTATTATTATTATTATTCATAGAAAATGTGTATTTGAAAATCTGTTATACCCTTGACCTTGGCGCACAGATGATATTATTTCTTGGCAAAGGCATCAGGTGAAGTGATTTAAACTTTGCATGCAACTAAGCATCTGCGGTTTCCCTCAACATTGTAAAAGCCGATTTGGAATCACAAATATTTAATATCTAATGCGCAGATTAAATCAAGCTTATGCCACATGTGACTCAGTGGAAAACACAGAGCCATGATTCAGCCTGACAGCATTACAGGAAAGCCAATGCGAATGGAATGGTAACTTATAAAATCCTTTTTATCGTTATTCACCACAGCCCTTCAATTTATCATCATTCGGAGCGAAACACATGAGTGATTCCCTGGTGCAAATGGCCTTCCTTCCATGAGGTGTAAAATAGATTGAAATGGAAATCGTCTGGGTGACATGGATCAATTTTGAAATCTGCTGTTCTGATGGTGGCTGAGAGGAAGGTGAGGAGGAAGAGGGTGCTTTTGTTATCTTCCATCTGAGGAAAGGCAGAAAACAACACAAAAAAAGAGAGAGAAAAAATTTGTGTTCTCTGCAGTGTGACAAAGGAGGGTGTCGTGGATTGACAGTTTATTTTAGAGGCCATTGACTTTACATACAGCAGGAAAATGAAATATAGAGCTTTTAGTGAAGATCCTGGAGGGCCGTTGCTCAGAATCACCTTATCTTGGCCTGTATAATGTCAGACAGGAGACTCGGGTGTTTTTTCTCAAACGGTGGTGATTAACTTCACTGTTGTGACAGGGCGGATGGATGGGTTTACATACCGTAGTTTAAATGCAACCAAGGACTTTAGTTCCCGCTTTACTCACAGCTAAGTTGCTTCTGCTCTTTGCTTGAGGGTAATAGGAAGTTCAAAATATCCTGCCACTTTTACAAGCTGTTTCAAACTCCTGAAACAAACTCCAAATGAACTTCACTTTGGCCTGATTTTATTCTATTTAAATCAACCTTTTCTACACTTTGATAGTAGGCCTGACATTGGAATCATGCATTTTGTTCTTTCTCCTCTAAATGG
Organism: Cyprinus carpio; assembly: GCF_018340385.1. Lineage (NCBI taxonomy): Eukaryota > Metazoa > Chordata > Actinopteri > Cypriniformes > Cyprinidae > Cyprinus > Cyprinus carpio. The sequence goes on along the minus strand of NC_056600.1, from coordinate 5,103,800 downwards.
TCTAAAGAGGTCAGGAGACAAGCGTTTTGTGTTTCAAACTCCAAACAAACATGGAATGAATGACTTCACACCAGTTTGTTCTTTGATTTTACCTGAAGTGCATCAGGGCCTTTACAGTTTGGTTTGGGAGGTGTGGAGAACATCTGATGATCTAAAAACAAATCTTTAATTTAGTTTTTAGTATCTTATTATAAGACAGACTATAAATATTCCATTTAAATCTTCAATCTTCTCCTTTTTGACAGTAGGCTTGACCTTGGTATTTGGCATTTTGTTCTTTCGTCTTCTAAATGGTCAAGTGGTTGAGCATTTAGTACTACTGCAACATGAAATGGTTGGTTTAAATCTGCATTTTTCTACACTTTGATAATAGGCTTGACTTTGGAATTTGCCGGGGGTTTTTTTCTTTCTCTTTTAAATGGACAAGTTGTTGAGAGTTTAGTGCAATTGCAGCATCAGACTAGAGAAATGTAGACTCTGAAGTCATAATCCAAAATGGGCCTACATAAAAATAGATTTCCAGTTTGTTTAATTACCTGCAGCCCTAAAAAGGTTCATGTTCCCCATTAGTTCTGGTGGAATCAATTGTTTCTCACATGGCCAGCGGTGTTTAAGTAGCGCAGAGCTAATCAGGGCTTTGCTGTTCCACTGAGTCAGCAGAGCCACCTCCGTCAAGTTTTTCTCTGTTGATATAAACCTCTGCTGAATCCAGCTTCAACTTTCATTAGTCGTTGTCCTTATTTCCTTAGCTCTGACAGATGGCATTGTGGGATATCGGTTTTTATGGCAGGTCATCTTTCATATCCCATTTCCTTCGCCATTTGAAGGGAAGTTCACAGTCTAGTCAGATTCATTTTGTGTTTGAATATTGATTTTCTTCTTCTTTCTCCTTCCGAAGAAAGCCTCTTAATGTCCTTTCTCTTGGCAGTAATTTTGACACTCCGCTGCTTGTCTGCTTGATTAAAAGTGGTCCTGAAAAGGAAAAAAAGAAATGACATTATATAAAATAATTTCAGATCCAAGATAGCTGTGTCACATTGGGCAATAAATCCATCTCGGAGAGGAACTTATTACCTGGCTACTGGATGCTACGGACAGACTTACAACTGCTGCATTTAATTTAGTGCAATTGTATTCTCATAAGTGTGTGTCCCTTTGAAATGTTAGATGTCTTATAAGCCCTGCGTGTGTCCGTGCGTGAGAGTCCTGATGGAGGATCAAAGATATTGTCTCATATTGTCAGTCAGTGTGACCAGGGACACGTATTCCCACATGATCTCTCCAGAAATAGCACATACGCTCATACTGCAGAGGGCATCTAAGGGTGCATTTGTAAAAACCTAATTTCATTTCTAGGGTTCAGTACTTGCTTTGCTATTCTACTTGCTGGAAATCATATATACATATACAATATATTATACATATATTTATCTTACATTTATTATTTATACTTGTTTCTTACATTTTTAAATATATCTACTAAAATGCAGATATTAGGAAAAAAAATATATATATATATATGTGTGTGTGTGTGTGTGTGTGTGTGTGTGTGTGTGTGTGTGTGTGTGTGTGTGTGTGTGTGTGTGTGTGTGTGTGTGTGTGTGTGTGTGTATTTTTAAAACAATTGATTCCAGTTTTTGGTATTTTATTTGTAATTTATTTCCACCATTCTTATTAAATTCAGAAATTATTCCGAATGGCATAAAATATTTCCCCAGAACATTAGCATTGCCAGTTTGTTGTGCGGCACTGTTTATAAATAAAACAAATAAAAAAAATAAAAAAACATCAGCGGAATTAGAAAAGAACAAGAAAAAAAATCGTCCAGTTAGAACAATATACCCCAAGTCCCATTGGACTGTCCTCAGTACCTTTCAAGGCTGAATGAGTCCAGAAGACTCTCGGCGGACAGCATAGGAATAAGAGAGCTGGACATCTATGGGATCAGCCTAACGGTGCGTGAAAGCAGAGGGTCTCAGCGGCTCTGTATCCCGGCCAAAGGAGCGATGTTGATCAGAAAGGCACTGGAAACGGGTGAGAAAGTTGCCAGACCGTCTGCCAAGAGCCCCAGCCTGGGATCAGGGCCTTCACGTTGCTGGGTGGAACAGCAGGCTATTTGTTGGCAAAACAAGCCCTTTTCACAGCCTGTCGTAGATACGTGGCAGTACATGGGACGCCGGCAGCTGCTAAATAAGGTCATGGCAGGGACGTTCTCTTTTTTTTTCAAACACAGAGCCAGACAGGACAGTGTACGGGAGTTAGTTTCTAATGCTGAAACTCCTGAGCTGTGCAAACAGCAAGCGGACGGCTTGACAGAATGTCAGGAACGGGAGCCGAGGGAAAGGATGTCATGCCTGGGCTGTCGGGGAGATTAAGCAGCCGACGAGGCGAGTTTTGGGTATTTACTGTGACAGAAGGGAATCTGGGAAAAGAACAGCCTGGAGGAAGCTCTTCCGAGACCCTCTTTGCACCCGCAGATCCACGAGACGCAGCACTGAGCTTGAAACGTGACCCAGGCGTTAGCCCACACTGCTGGCCCGGGGTAAAGCGATTAGCGGGTTCAGTGTAATTGATGCGGGTGTCTAAATCTATTTATCAAGGTCGACTAATGACTGAGTAAACAGTTTCATTTTAGACTACTATGCAAATTTCAATGATATGTGGTGTAGTGGTTGCAACTGTAGGCTAGTAACTAGACGGTTTGGGCCTGGTTTTGTAGAAATGTAGTAACCACCACTGAGATTAAGGCAGCATGTCCTTTTCAGTATTCATAAAAGTAACTGATCAATATGATTGATTTTTTATGCATTTAGCATAACCAAATGATTTTCAATGCATTTAAAGTTGCACATTTACACTACCATTCAAAAAGTTTGGGGTCAGTACAATTTTAAGTCTGTTTTGCTCACCAAAATTGCATTTACACTATTTGATCAAGAAAAAAAGTAATCATTTAATTTATTATTTTTGAAATATTGTTATATTTATTTGTTTATATTTATTTTCCCTATTTTTACATGATTATTTTAAATCTACATTAATCATTGCAAGTATTATTTTTGCATTTTCTCACATTTTTATATTTATTATTACATTTCTACATTTATTTTATTTTTAATTGTTATTTTTTATATATACAGTATTTGCTTATAATTTTTACATTTATTTTAAATCTACATATATCATTACATTTTTATATTAATTTCCTTTATATTTTTACAAAATAATATTGATTTTTATTATTACAAATATTTTATAAAACAATTAATATTTGTTTTAGTATATATATATTATTTTATTTTTATATTAATATATATATATATATATATATATATATATATATAAAAACAATTCATATTTGTTTTAGTATATATATATATAATTTTTTTTTTATGTATTTAGAAAGCATAGTGTGGAGTTTTCGATCCATCCATCTACCCACTCAATCCACCCACTTTAAAATAGCCATGTTTTATTTTAATATATTTAAAAAATCTATTTCGTTCTTGTGATGTAATGCTGAATTTTCAGCATCATTACTCCAGTCTTCAGGCTCATATGATCCCTCAGAAACCATTCTAATGTGCTGATTTTGTTTCTTTTTATTTTGAATGCTGAAAACTTTTGTGCTGCTTAATATTTTTGTGGAACCTTTTCAAGATTCTTTAATGAATAGAAAAAAATCTGTGTTAATTTGAAACAGCAATCCTTAGTAATGTCTTCACTGTCACTTTCGATCTATTTAATGCATCCTTAATGAATAAATGTATTCTTTCTTTAAAATAAATAAGTAAATAAATTGGCCTGACCCCAAATATGTGACCCTGGACCACAGAATTTCCTACCGTAAATATATCAAAACATAATTTTTGATTAGTAATATGTACTGCTAAGAACTTCATTTGGACAACTTTAAAGGTGATTTTCTCAATATTTAGATTTTTTTTGCTCCCTCAGATTCCAGATTTTCAAATAGTTGTATCTCTTGTATCCAAATATTGTCCTATCCTGACAAACCATACATCAATGGAAAGCTTATTCATTCAGCTTTCAGATGATACTGTATATGAATCTCAATTTCAAGAAATTGACCCTTATGACTGGTTTTGTGGTCCAGGGTCACATATGTGGTTACTCTCTTGAAATAAGCTTATAACAGTTTCTGGGTAATTTCTCCTAAAAATTGTCACTTTTGAAATCAACATATTTGATTTAAGCATGAAAATTTGGATAATCATTCATTCTTTAAATCGCCAGTTTGTCATTTTGATCTAAATGTTGCATCTATTATGTGTCATTTTCAAAGACAATTTTTCCTATCTGCCATTTCCACAGTTTTGCAAAATAACAAGCACTTTAGTAAAAATCAGTGAGTAATATTTCATCATTAATCATTCTGAATGGCGCCGGATCCGCCTTCCCCATTCTAACTCTGTCCATCACACGCCAATCACGGAGATTGTCTTCTCATTCTCCCTGTTTTAAAACCACTATATAATCACATACTGAAGAATCTGTCATCTCGGCAAAACTGAGGGTAATATTTATTATTCGGATGTTCTAAAGAGGGTAAATATATTCAGTTAGCATTGTGTTCAAAGGTTTCTTTTTCATGCCTGGGAATAAGACACTAGGTTTGTTTGGCTCATTTATTTTGGAGTGCATCTTTACATTAGTATTGCTCATAGATCCCGCGTCTGCGCCAAGGTCAGTCTTTGACTAGGACTCCAGTCTTTCTGTGTTCAGAGGCGCTGGGGATTCAGCAAAGGCTAATTGTTGACTGAGTGGGCAGTTTATGAAGCGTTTACATAACGGAATGTCAATAAGCATGCGGGCAATGTGCGAGTAATGTTGATGATGTTGTGTGTGTTTTTTAATTGGCTCCTCCACTGAAGTGTTTTTGGAGAGACTGCCAAACCTAAAATAATCACACAAAAAATATATAAATAAAACAATAAAACATTTTAGGAAAAAAAAAAACTATTGGGGTAAAAAATCAGAGGCATAGGTGAATAGAGCGGTTGTGTTTGTAGTTTGGGTTTTTGAGTATAAAGTATAGAAGTGCATTTGCCGTTGCTAAGACAGACAGACAGACAGATAGATAGATGGATGGATGGATGGATGGATGGATGGATGGATAGATAGATAGACTTATTATTCATTATTAAATATAGTTTAACAATTATCATCATATAAGATGTTCATTTAGTCATGTGTTATGAACAACCTATTTTATTACTACTTATATTTTATATTTTATTTTATTTTATTATATTTTAGTCTATTTTTACAAATATAATTTTTTACATTGTATAATGAAATTTTATACATATTCTACATTATTTGTACTATAATGAAATTTATTTAGTACATTTTACGTTTTTATATACTTACGTACTTATTACTGATTATGCATTAATGAATATAATTTATAAATTATGATCATATAATAATGTTTATTTATGTTTTAAATAGCCTATTTTATTATTAATTAAAAGAATTATAATATATGTCTATTTTTATATATAATTTATGCTTTATTTTATTATATTATAATTAATACATGTTATGAAATTATACTTTTTTATTAATTATACTTTTTATATTATTTTAAATATATTTATTTAGTACATTCTTCACAGTTTTATATATTGAAGTACTTTCATTAATGCATAATTAGTAATTATGTATGAATTATGCAAATTAGTTGTCAGACGTGTATTTAAATACAGATAACAGACAATAATTTGCTCATATATGCTAAACCCTTTTTGGCATATCAAAAGAATATAAAAACCTGGGGGTTTATATAAAATATTGCATTAAATTTCATCATAAAAGCTTATAATATCTGAAATTGTATTTGGTTCGGTATACGTGTACTTGTCATGTTTTTGAGTTATGTGTTTTTGATGTGGTCGTGCTATAATATTGTCACAGCATTGCTCATCTCTACTCCTCAGAACAGCACAGTGCCACAACAGGCTTTGTTGAGCATCCCACAGCAGAAGATAAGGAAAATCAAAGTGCGAGGAGGAAGATGACTGATCACAAGACATATATTTTCAACAGCGGGCAGCTAATAAGTGAGTGACGCACCTTGTGACTGCGCTACGCTCACACTTCAGGTGAAATGACTCATGTGTCAGCTTCAGTTAGCTTTCTTTGGGCACATTGTAGTGGTAAAGTATTCAAATTATTTAATTTTTCCATGCAACTAAACTTTCCTGTCCTTTAACTGATGTGCAAAATTATTGAACCTGGGAAAGTAGAGTATACTTCATGTGTAATAGAAAATGAAAACAATGCACAAGTCTGACCTAACCTCGCTGAATTGAAAGCCATAATTCAATACCCTGCTAATGCTATGTTTCTTCTCGTTTGTTTCCTGTGCTAGTGCATTTATCCACTGGAATATAAAAGCATATCAATGCACAGTTGGAGATCTGCTGCTTTGGGTGTGTATTTGATTGAGATTTGTGGCACGGCGCTCGCTGCCAAGTAATAACCTTACTGTTTTTGCCGCTGCATTAATCTGACAGTGTGTGGTTTCCATCATGCTAATCAGAGAAAAGGACTTCCCTTCCATCTTCAGTTACTTAAAGGTTTTCTTACTAAACATATACATATGTTTTATTCATTGTTTACAGTGCATTGCATGTCATGTTTGTGTGCGGCTCATTTTCTATTGGAAGTGAACACCTAGAAAAAGTGTCCAACTTTGTGGCAGGAGGCAGCTGTTATCACAGTAAGATGTTATTGCATTGTTTTAATCTGTAGCCTAACTAACTTAATTTTGTCTGGTAAGCTCAGGTGGGCTTTTAGAAATGATGTGGGCTCAGGATATCAGTATCGCACTGTTCTTGGAAGCGCAGACTGATCCAAATTAGCTGTAAAGATGCTTTTCCTTTAGAACGGTTTACCCCAGACGCTCACCTCTGACTCACAGGGAAGACACAGAAACTGTATTTTTGTCTCTCTCGGCCATGGTAACTGCTTGTCTGTTGAGTTGGTGAACAGGAAATGATGTCATTGAGGATGCCAAACAGTGACAATCTGAGTGTTAGAATTACTTTTTTTTTAGTTTATGTTGGTTTATACAGTCACAAATGTTCATATGCAGTCCCTAAAAGAATGGTTCAGAAATAAAGATTTGGATCCTTTGTAGTGAATGGGTGCCGTCAGAATGAGAGTCCAAACAGCTGATAAAAACATCACAATAATCCACAAGTAATCCATACCACTCCAGTCCATCAATTAATGTCTTGTGAAGTGAGAAAACTTTGTAAAAAACAAACCCATCAATAATGTGTTTTTAACTTCAAACCATTACTCCTCTATCCAAAATATTGCCTTCTCCAGTGAAAAAGTTATCTCGAAACAAACTTTTTTTTGTCTTTGAATTAAACTTATGCACAGATAAAGCACAGTTTACAAGCAAAAACAGTCCAAATGCATTCTAAACATATATGTTGGTGAATTTTGATGTGAGAGGCAATGGAACGCGGAATGGACTTTTTTACTGGAGGAAGTGTTATTATGGATTATGGACTTGTATTTTGGCCAGAAGTGACATTTTAAAGTTAAAAATGTCTGAAGTGGTGTGGATTACTTGTGGATTATTGTGATGTTTTTATCAGCTGTTTGGACTCTCATTCTGGCAGCACCCATTCACTGCAGAGGATCCATTGGTCTGTTTTAATGAAGAAACAAACTCACATCTTGGATGACTTGAAAAAATTTTAATTTGTGGGTGAACTATTCCTTAAAGCAAGGATTCCATTTGAGAAGCCCTGTTTTGACCCATCCTACATTAAGTGACAGTAGAGTGCAGTGATATTTTAATATTCTTCTTCATGTGCTGTAGTACCACTTTTTATGATTGATTGACTTTGAGTGATGTGCACGAGAAAGAGAGATCACATCAGTGGAATAAGGAATAAGAGTGTCCATATACTCCACACTCAATGCATTATTCAGACTGTGACGGAAGTGACAGTTGTCTCTTTTCTCTGAACAAGGCAAGCTGTGGTGTTTGTCGAGATTTACATTGCTCAGGTAATTAAAACATAATGTGTTACTTCTGATTAAAACATGACTTCACTTTGCTGGGTACAAGAGTAAATGCAGTCAGAGCATCATAAAAACGTTTACAAAATTTGCATTTACAGTAATTAATCACAAAATTAAGAGTGACTAAATGCATTTCATATATATGCCTGATCAAGGATGTATTCAAAATGTAATGCACTGAAGCCGCAGCGAATTGTAAGCATGAATATGATGATTAAGTTTTATATTCAAATGTATTTAACAGTCTTGAATTACTGATTAATGTATAAAATTGTTTTGAACAGACGTCTGACATTGAGTTTTAAATTTTGACATGTAAACATGTCCCACTCTGTTTATGCTATGGATATGAATTATACTTCAAATCATGCTCCTGTTTGACAGTTTTTGTCCTTGCAAACACTAAACCAGGCAAAAACAAAAAAAAAAAGCCTGTAAACTTACAGTTAAAGAACAACCCGAACCATAACTTTTTAAAATTTGATTGTAGACTTGTACAACCTACTAGAAAAGGCTTGCGAATTGCTAAAGTCACCCAAAACACCCAGTCCTCTATCCATAATATAGCTTTCTCTAGTCAAAAAGTTGTTTCACCTGAATTAGGAGAGAAATATGCAAAGATCAAACACTGTTAACAAGCAAAAAACAAACTCCAAAACAAATAAATTGGTGGATTTTGATGCAAGAGGAGAACAGGGGATGGACTTTTTCTCTGGAGGAAGCATTACTATGGATTATGGACTCATATGTTGGCTGAAAGCAGAGGTTTAAATTTAAAACACCTTATTGATGGATTTATTTTTTAACTTTTCAAGACACAAGACACCTTGTTTAAGATTAAATACTGATATGTGTATAATGTTGGAATAGCAACAATCATTCAATTCAATTCAGGCTAAATACAATAGCTGTCATACTACATAAACCTACTGTATATAATCATAAATTATAAAGCAGGCTGCATATGGGGTGCATTAACAATGAAAAAAAACCCAGCTACGATAACCTCAAGTGAAAAATGAAATGGTTTTCTTGAGTATTCTGCCAAGATCCTAATTGAACGGCAGGTCCTTTTGAACTAAAATGTGTGTTTAGCCTTGAGTTTCTCAGTTTGGTGCGTGGCTTTCATCAGAAGCGCTCGTAGGTGTTCTCTATTGACTGCGGTGAACAATCGAGGAGGAAAAACGCAGCGGTGCTGTCATGTAACACAGGTTTATGAAACATAGATGTGATGACTTTGAAAGCGGGGCTCTCTGAAAAGGCTTCTCTTGTCCGTGATTCATTCTAAGGGGGCTGCTCCGGGGGCCACTCTCTTAATCTCCTTGCAAAACAATGTTAAGTGTTAAAGGACAAAATGTGGTGGTGGGAACGATTTCTGGCCATTCATTCTGGGTTCAACTGCCTTTAAATGCCATTTAGAAGTCTTGTTGTGCATTTCGTGAAAGGTCGACATTGCTCATCGGGCAGAGAAAGCGTGCCCTCCCATGAGATGTCGTCCCGGGGGACTGACGGTTACTGCAGTGCTTCAGTGACACAAATTTCTTCACTGGCACAGCACACTGGAACGTGTCTCCTGTTTTGATAAATGAGGCCTGCTAACACTCTGTGATTCAACAGTGTAAGTCATTTTCACAATGCAAGTAATTGCCTCTTTTGTGCCTTTTGCCGTGAAATTATGACGGCAAATGTTGTTAGCGTTGGCCCTCTAAAATGTACACAAATTTAGGTGATGCTGGGAGGTTAGCGGGGTGTCGTTTTTATTCCCCAAAGGATTGGAGAGGGCATCCACCTCACTGGATGTTCAGTCCTAGCCAGAAATACATGTAAGATGTTGATTTTGCTCTGTTTGTTCCTATAAAAGAAAATAAATCGATATATTTATAAATAATATTACAGGTACATAATATCAGCACATAATAAAATTTAAAAATAATTGTTTTATGTTATATGGTGTGTATTTTATATATATAACATGCAGTGTGTCTTTTGGCATACTTTGCACAGATAAGTGAATGTCTATTTAATTTTAACATTTTAATTTAATGTCATTAATATTTATTTATTTTATAATTAATTGATATTTTTTATTTGAATTTATTTCTTGCCCTTATAATCCTAAAAGTCTTTCTGCATTCTTTGCAAAGATAAGCAAATGCATATTTAATTTTAAAGTTAAATGTAATTTTATGTTTATTTTATTTTTAGGCAGTAAAATCTTGTATCATGATTCTTCTTCTCACCGTATTGCATCAATACTTAAGTTATTACTATATTTTATATTTTTTTGAGGACATTTTTATAAGCAAATGCCTATTTAAAGTTATATTTACTTTCATTTTTAAAATGTTATTATTTTATCCTTTTATTTATTTTTTCCCCAGTATGAACATACATTATTATTCTTTTTCTCACTATATTGCATTAATACTTCAAGTCCTCCTACATTTTTTCTTGGTATCCTTTGCACAGATAATTAAATGTAAATTTTTATTTTAGTTTATTTTATTGCCAGTATCATCATATATCATAATTATTCTTCTCACGATACACTTTGCACATTTGCCGCAGTTGCAATCGCAATCCATTTATGATACTGTCATGCAGTAATTACGTTACTGTTATAGTTGGCGATTCCCAGCCCTAATGCTAACACTTTTACTCTTGTTTGTGTCTATTTTAGGTTTTGCTTGTGGACAGATGTAAGTATCCAGGTGTCCTGTTCTAGCACAGACGTCCCATTTGACTCCCCAATAGAGCACTTAGACTCGAAAAGCCTTGATTCATCTTGATAACTCCTGACATGCTCGGCGTCTGCAGACCTTTCTGCTTTTACAACAAAATGCAGATCCTCCACTTGCAATGTCACCAGTGATAGATGAACAGGTAAAAATGGTATTATTGGCAGACCAACGATGACAGTGGTATATTTAAAAACATCTCTGGAGAAATATAAAAGTACACTTGCTCCCAAGGACGTCTCAGAGCAGGGAAGAGGGAGGGAGGGTAAGAACTGAGCAGAGAGGATAGAAATTGTGGGCAAGCCGTACGTGGAAGACAGAGAGGCTGTAAATTTAACCGAAGTGAAGCATATTGGGCAGCGCCGTAGTCAGCCATCATTCCAGAGATTGCATCCTTCTCTCTTCTCATTGCGGCAAAGCACACAGTTCATTGCCATCTGCACGAATCTCTCACATTGCCACTTTGCAGGAGATTGGGTGAGCTCATAAACAACCGGGCGCCATGATATCTCAAGGGTAGATGACGGGAATTGGAATTGTGCCTCCTTGCTAAAATAAATGGGCTAATAACATTGCTATACCAATGTTTACTCACGCTTTCAGAAGTTAAAGTGATTTGATCCTGCAAATGATAACTGCAGCGTGAATTACGAACTGAAAACTTTGTATTAAATGACTGTAGGAAACTAAATTCACATTAACTAAAAAAGTCAGTCGTATAAAAAATATTTTATGGTATGACCCTCATATCTGGAGCTTAAGTAAAAAGACAGATTTTTAAATTAATAGATTACACCATTAGGCTACTTTACTAGAGAACTAACATAATCTATAAAGGTGCTAAATGAATTTACTTGCACATATTTGAGAATCGAGAAATTTCATGATATATTTTGAATGAAAATAAAAAAAATTATGAAACCCATGCTGAAAAAAAATAGTAGACATTATTGGATGTTTTGTGGTTTTACTGGTTATAATGGGACTTGTATTGGTTTTACTGGAAACTGTAATGGACCCTGTTGGTCTCTACTGGTAATTTGTTGCCTTCTGGTGGCTTGTTAAAACCAATAAATCCTAATGGAATATGTCCCAAAACACAATACAGAAAACCATTTTAATGGTTAAAAGTTAATGGTTTGTAATGTTTGTAATGTTATTTGTTGTGGAAACCATTACAATTTTCTGTGATGGCTTTATTGTTTTTGTTTTGTTTTTTTCAATAGGTACACAAGCCTATATCAGTTTGTGGCTGCTGTGTGTCACATGACAAGCTTGAGAGCCCCCCTTCACTCGTGCCCCCTCAAAAATGTTGCCTCTGACACTACAATACAAAAGTATTTGTCAAATAAATGAAACATGATGAAACATTCATTTTAGTTGAAACTGTTATTGATTACTTCTAGAATTGCAGCAATACATGACATGGTAAAAAATGACTGAATGAATAATAGGCTACTTAAAGTAGGTTAAGATGAATTTTAAAATTGTGACCCCTAAAAGCACAATTGGCCACTGTCTGGCCTAGACAGTAAAGGGCCTTTTTTTTAGACTCCCAAAGGCTAAAAATCTAGTTTTGGTAGAATGTTTCCCCTACTTTTTGGTAAATAATCATGATATTTCGTTTGGTAGCAGTGCAATGGAAGGAAATTGTAAAAACACAGTTTCAGAATCCAAATGATAAATGCAGTGTGAATTACGAAACTGAAAACTTTGTTCTAAATGACTGTAGTAAAGGAGGCTATTTTCCAGACTCCCAGAACATACAAAGCCAGTTTCTGGTGGAATGTTTCACCTATATTTTGGTAAATAATCATAACATTTTGATTGGTGGTGGTGCAATGGAAAGAAATTGTGGCCAGGCATGTAAAAATACAGCTTTAGAAACCAAGAAGCAGCTGTTTTATTGAATGTCATGCCCCTTATTAATATTCATGTCTAAGATGTTCCCACCCACTTTTCAGATCATCCTTATGCCCTTGGTAGCAAGACATGCAAATGTATTATTATTCACATGTATGCAATTTGTGAGTAAGCCATCTTAAAGTAATAGTTAATCATAAAAAATGAAATTCATGTCATCATTCACTCATGTCGTTCCAAACCAAAGGCTTGAGTTTATTCTGTGGAACATAAAAGAAGGTATTTTGAAGGGTATTTTAGCCCATATAATGAAAGTCAAAGGGGACCAAAACAACATCAAACCTCAGGGATATTCTTTGCATGGACAAAAATGAAATTAAAATATCTTCTTTTGTGTTCTTTTGTGTTAAAAAGAGAAGTGTTGACAGTTTTGCGACTTTATCGCTAGATTTTATCGTTGAGAACTTTCTGTTGCTTCTAACCTTTTCTCTAAATGACATTTTACATGTAAATACAGCTAAAATTACAGCACAGCCATTGTCTTTATCTTATGCGTATGGTGGTTTTGTGAGACAGCACCTCGATTATAAATCAGTAGATATTCATCCCAATGCCTGACAACAGAAATAAATAAGAAAACAGTTTTATCAGAAATTTGGCTGTATGTGAGAGTAGAAGAATAGCAAATATAAAGGACTGACACTAGACAGAATGCAAATACGACATAATTATGTCATTAATATGCTAATTAGCATAATGAACTCATCTAATGAAAACAAGTGGCATTTTGAGCTATCTTTAGGAACTTTCCATTAAAAGTAGGAAACAGTGAAAGAAAGCCATGTTTTCTAAATTTTGCATGTCCCATTAAAGGTTATAGTTACTTTTTTTTTTTCATAGTATTTATTTCCATACTGTGAAAGTCAATGGCTACCGTCAGCTCTCTGGCTAATAACATTCTTCAATATATCTACTTTTGTGTTCAACCCGAAAAATAAATGATGTAAAAAGTAAATGAAGACAATTTTCATTTTTGGCTGAACTGTCCCTTAAAGTTCCTTGAGATAATCTGTTCATTATGCATGCTTGCAAAGTTACTTGACATGGGTTCCAGCCTCTTTATCAACACATAATTACCATGGTGTGAAATTTTACTGGTCGCCCACTCTGAATCCATCATACCTAGCTTAGCATTTTCAATAAGTGTTTGCTACTTGCCTCACTTTAGCCTTTCAAATGGCTCTGCTCTTGAGAGATGTTAATCGCACACGTCTCTCCAGTCAGCCGTTATCGGGGTGGGGCGTTAACGTTGATCTCCATTCAAGCGGCTTGGAAAACCTGGTGTGCCCTACAATTATGAAGTGCCAAGTATGGCATGTTTACGTCTTCCTGGAGAAGATGATTTAAAGTGGGTGTCACTGATTTACAAGAGAAAAAGCTGACCAATTAGTGTACTGTACCGAGCTGTAATGATAAGCTGTGTAATGTGACTTCATTTCCTGCCTGTGAGTGAGTGTCGCGTGACGGCGAGTAGATGCTCATTATAACCAGAAGAATCCTTTATTGCTGCTCATCTCACCAGTGCTTCAAACAATGTGAACAGTCAATTTGTTTGGAGGAGGTCATTTGGGCCAGACGTTGCTGCAGGCTTGTGTTCATTTCCAGATTCGAGGCCTATGATAGTCACGCCTGTCCTCTTTTTTTCTGATCTGTTCACCCAGCATTGTGATTCAGGGCAGAGGTGAAATGGCTGCTGGGATTGTGTGTGACAGATGCTTTGGGGACATTCAGGTAGGTAAATAGGTTGTTGATGTTTGTCCTTCAGAAGCAGCTTCTTTATCACAGATATAACTATTCAGTGCAATGCTAAAGGAGAGACACTGTACATCAGAGAAGTAGGTAGTAACAGTTATTTTAATGTGCAGTGCATTTTAAATAGTTTATTTTGGGTGAAGTAGAGTTAGAGGGGAATCTGAGGCCGTTTGAATGCAAACTTTATTGTTGGTCTGTTTTTATCTTGTACTTTTAGATCCGAAGCTGATATTTGTTCATCATGAGTGAGTACTAGTGGCAGGCTGTTTAACACTTTTTACTAGATAACAAATTTGTAAAATAAGCAAACTAATAAACATTTACAAAATAAAATTAATCTATTAAAAAAAAAAATAATCACATCGATTCAAATCGAAAACTTTTTAATGTTTTTACATTTATTAATTGATTTTTGGGTATTTCAAAAATGTAAAAATCAGATCAATCAGAGTAAACAACTTTGTGGATTGTATTTCATAAATATATTCATTTTATTTTGAGAACGTAAATTAGATTTTGCATTAATGAATCAGATTTTGCTAATATATTTATATTTTAAATGTGAAGTGCATGAACTAATGTTATTTTAATATTGTTTAACTTTTATATATTTATTGGTTTATTATTTATTGATATATTGATATTATTCATTAATATTTCACATTAGATTTATGTTAAATTTCAGCAATTTTGCTTCTCTTTTTTAATTTACCTTTAATTAGTACTCAAAACTAAACTTATTTTAAGTTTTTCCTTAACATTTAACATTTTTTTAAGTTTAAATACATTCATATATTATTTTGAGAAAGTGAATTAGATAACACATTTACAAATCAGATTTACAGTATTAATATTTTAAATGTGAAATTCATAATCCAGTGTTATTTTAATATTGTTTCTATATTATTAAAGTATTTATTATTTCATATTTGATAAATCTATTAATAAATATGATTTATTAATATTTA
Source organism: Cyprinus carpio (assembly GCF_018340385.1). Taxonomy (NCBI): domain Eukaryota; kingdom Metazoa; phylum Chordata; class Actinopteri; order Cypriniformes; family Cyprinidae; genus Cyprinus; species Cyprinus carpio. The sequence continues at coordinate 5,088,346 of NC_056600.1, read as the reverse complement.
AAATCAGCTTTTATTTAGTGTTCCTTTATTTGTATTTCCGTTTTAGTCATTTTAGTATTTAAATTTTCTTAAATTTAAGGTTTTCCTCTAAAATTTTGTATTTTAAACAGTAAATGGGAAATATCAATAGTGTTAGTTAACAGTAACAACACTGACCCGGACCCCAGACCACCAGTTTGAAGTGAATTCGGTTGAGTTTGTAAAAATTGCTTTCAAGCTCTGACAACAAAACTTGGATGTCCACCATAAGTTCTAGTATGAAATACACAAACTTCAATTCAGTATCAATTGGACATATTGGGAAAGTTTTCTGTGGTGGCTCTCAAACACCAGCTAAAATTATATACGGCTGTACGAGAGCTTATCTTTTCTTTTTCACACGACTGGCCGTTCTATTTGTTTGTTCCTCTTTCCTCTCAGCGTCCATGTTTGAGTGAGTATCGGCACTGAGGGACAGGCTGGATCCATGTCTCCGCTCACCAACCTGCAGCCTTGAGTAATGGAGGCCATCTGCTTCCAAAGAGCTCCGTCAGCAAAAAGGAGTCAGCTGAAAAGATTTCAATTATCAATATACCATTTAATACATCGCCCGCAGGCCAAACAGTCTGGCGTTCAGACAGCGTGAGATGGAGGATGTTATTCCTCAGCTACATGGGTGGATTCTGCAACGCGGCAAATCAGGGTTCAGAGCTGACTCGCATCTATCACGCCGTGGATAAATGACCATGTCTGAGGAGAAGCAAACATCTCTGCGCCTTAGCAGACCGGTTAGTGCAACTCTGTTTACACACACAACAAACCCAGCAGTTTTTGATCACGACAAGGTGGTACACGGTTGATACAGAGGCTTGAAATTAAACAAGTTTGATATGTAAAGTAAAACCAGTTAGAGGCTCTATAATGGTGCGCTGAACATTTTTGATGTTTTCATACCTTTCTAAACAGAGCTCTTCTAAACACCTGCTGAGATGAACACAAGCTCTGCAGAGAATTATAAATATGCTCTTTTAGATTACATTTGCATTTGGAGTACTAAGAGATGTCTGATGATGTAGATTCACTTTTTCCTTCCCCTGGCTTTCTGAATGAGAAAGCAACCTAATTACACAAATGACGGAAGACGACAGAGCCATTTAGAGAGTGTTAGTGCTCAATGAGACACAATGACATTCTGGGAACGGTGTCACTATGTCCAAAGATTGCAGCCACCAGTCATTTTTCTATACACATCAAACATGAAAATACAGCATAACAAGTCCATCAGAAATCAAAGCTAATCAGAAACATTTTCTTTCTTTTTTTTTGGCAGTATATGTTGAGTATTAATGCTTCTTTCAATAGCATTAAATAATATTGTGCAGAAACATGCATTGCACTATAAAATTCCAAAGACGTGAAATGAAATATTTCCAGTTTGATTTGTCTGTATGTATATATTGTATTTATATATATGCTGTTTTGAAATAATAATGTGGATAAGTTTTGTGTATAAAAGCTGTGATAATATATTTTTGAAATTTTAAAAATACAACTAACACTAGCTTTTCTAATCTTTTTATATTCTATCTATTTGTTTTCTTTTTATTTATTATACAATTAACAAAAGCAAATAAGGCCTCTAACACTAGCTTGCTCTATTCTTTTTCTATTCTATCTTTTTTCTTTTTATTTATTATATATAATTTAAAAAAACTGAGACTTGTTATAGCACTCGTATATCATTGCTCTTTTGTTGATTTTGATTGCTTCCATTGTCCTCATTTGTAAATTGCTTTGGATAAAAGCGTCTGCTAAATGACTAAATGTAAATGTAAAATTATGATAATACTTGGTTACAGTGACACTAATAGTTCTCATTTCTGCCAGGAATGCAAAAACAAATGGGAGTTAATGATATTGTGATCAGAATAACAACACTGTACATTCAATCACATTTGCTTCCATATTTTTGATCAGTCCTTCACTACACAACATACAAACTTTACTCCAAAAGTGCACACAATAGGCTACCTCATATTTCATTAAATAAGACACTGAAGACTGGAGTTATAAAGATGAAAATGTATTACTCTACAGAAATAAATTACATTTGAAAATGTACTAAAAAAAAAACAGTTATTTGAAATTGTAATAAAATTTCACAATATTACTGTTTTTACCATATTTTTCATCAAAAAAAAATGCAGCCATGGTGAGCATAATAGGCTTTAAAAAAAAGATCTATATAAATTGTGATTTAAATATTTCTATTTAATATTTTAAATTAATATTTATATTTTAAAAGTGACAATAAATGGAAGATGAATGGTAAAAAAGGGGGGGGGGCATGACTAACCGTAGGTAGTTAACTGTGTTCCTTTTCACCCATAATATAAATACTGAATATAAAGATCGAGTCTGAATGGAATTCTGGGTATTGAGATTTGGCCCTGTGCCATTCTATAATAGTCAGCTGTGCTGTTGTTTTGAATGGGTTTTTTGCATTGGCAGTGTCATTTTCCATCCATCACGTCTCTGGCATTGAGGGGAGGTTTCACCTTCACAGTGAATATACACAAGGAGTCTATATAAGTTTGATATTGCACACACCAACCAAGATACAAACCACAGACTTACTCTTTCTGCTCACCTTCAATCAGCTTTTCTTTCAGTGCTTCATGTGACCAGTATATGAAACTGAAGGCTCATATATTTTACATTAGCGTATATATCATAATTTCTACTTTCTGCAGAAGAGTATGTTTACACCCGAATGCTTTCTTCTCAGTACAAAAAAATTCCATTAAAAATGCATTGTTTTCAGCTGAAAGCTGTAATAACGTGACATGAAATTTTAACATCCAACAATAAGACAAAACCCTCTGGAAAGGTTTATTAAAAATTCACAACATATAGACCTGTACACTTCACTATTTCAATCGGAGAAACATGTTTGATGGTAGATGCCATGCTTAATGTGCATCATAATTCCAAAGTTTTTTTTTTTTTTTTTTCAGTGTTTTTTATTGGGGTCAGCAAAGAAAATTGTATTGTGTTTTATTTATTTACTTAGTTACTTTGTGTGAGAGAGAAATTAATACATTTATTCTGAATTAAATAGAACAAAGTGATGATAAAGAAATTTTAATTATTACAAAAGATTTCTGTTTCAAACAATTGAGAAAAAAACCAAAACAATTCCCTTATTATTACCACTAAAACATTAATAACCAAACAGTTGCTGGTAGCCATTGACTTTCATAGTATGGAAAAAAAAATACTATGGAAGTCATTGGCTACCGTCAACTGTATGATTAACAGCATTCTTTAAAATAACCTTCTCTTGTCTTCAACAGTAGAAATAAACTCATACAGGTTTAAAACAACTTGAGGGTGAGTAAAGAATGACAATTTTTCATTTTGGGTGAATTGTCCCTTTAAACAGCACAACTGTTTTTAGAATTTATAATAAAATGTTTCCTAAAAGGACAGTTCACCCAAAAATGAAAACTCTGTCATTAATTATGACGTTCCAAACCTGTAAGACCTTTGGGACATGAATTAATATATTTTTGATGAAATCCGAGAGCTTTCTGACCCTGCATAGTAGACAGCAATGAAACTACCATGTTCAAGGTCATTAAATAGTCCATGTGACATCAGTGGTTCAACCATAATGTTATGAAGCTTTGTATTGTATTGTTAAATTTGTATATCAATTTGTATGTCAAACTGATCAAAAGTCCCTCTGGAAAGGTTTATTAACAGTTCACATCATACAGACCTGTCGCTTTTTAACACTTTTGATGTTAGATGCCATGCTTCATATTTCCAAAGCGGCTATGATCAGGTTTTCTCCAGCATTTTCTATTCCAACATCTGCTCCAGAGCCTCAAGGTTAGATTTGCCTCTAGGGTGTCCTGGATTGTTCGCAGCATATGTTGTTTATGAGCAGCTTCAAAACCAGCTGCCCTTTCCCTGGAACAAAGCCGTAAAGTTTACGGATTCGGTTTTGATCAGAGATACCGAAATGTCAGAGTCAATAGTGCACAACTGTATTGCAACAGCGTCGTTGGGCTTTTATTTACAACTCAGACAAGGTTTCCAGTGAATACCACTTGCATTTCTGTACAAAATGAGGCTCCTGTTTGCCTTCAAAGCAGTTTCAAGACAAATGATGGACTGTGCCAGTCTTTAAGCTACTGTCAGATAACTGTAAACACTGAGGGACATAAGGGACGTGTTTCTAATATACTGTATGCCAATTTGACTTTCTTCATCTCCCAAGGACAGACAACCACCTGCTGAAAAAATCCTATCTTATGCACATGTTTATGGACACCTGGACTCGGGAGACAAGCCTGATTGATGGCTGAGAGCTCTGAGGAAAAAGCTGCCCTACCCACAGACACGCCTCTGGATCCATTTATCACAATCACTCACAGAAAGATGGAGGCATCGGCAAAAAAAAAAAAAGTGAGATGGTGCTCTACGGACAAAGCTGCGACCGGTCAGCAGGCGTGCATCACGGAGGGAGACTGGGAGATAATTGGACAGTTGGTGGGAGAGAACACTCCACCGGAGAGACAGTTTGGACAGGGAACACGGATGGACAGATGGATGGAGAGGAAAAATAGCAGAAGAAGAGTATCAGAAGTGCAGGAAGACTGCCCCGTCACTCCTAGGAGTCTCTGTTATTTCAGGTGACCACTCCTGTTCTCCTCCAGTACATATCGCTTATGAAGGTGAGCCGAACATTTTCTGACGTGTCGGAGCATTTTGATAGTTTCGTCTCTTGGACATCCTGATCGTTTGAAATGCAATTATGCTAATGGAAGTGGAGTTGAGGGTCAGCGCGGCACTACTCCGCGAACGCTCTTCACCCTTGGGATAATGAGGCTTAAAAGCATATCATCCCCACACTTTAATAGATGCGAGGTGGACAGTTAGCAAGGCCCACGTCAGACAAAGAGCTTTTGAAAGTGTTTACCAGTCACAGGTGTATATGAGGTGCAGAGATAGGTCAAATAGACACTCATTCTGTCTCACCTTCACTGTCCTCGAGCTGTACAAAATACACGTTCCAAAAAGGGTTTTCCATTTTTGGTTCCTCAAAAAACCTTTCAGGGACAAGTTCTTAAAAGAACAGTTTTTCTTAGTGTGAAGAACATTTTAATAATCTAAAGAACCTTTTTTTCAGTGGAAAGGCTCCATGGATGTTAAATGTTCTTCATCAAACCACCAATGCAAATAAAAAAAAAAACTTTATTTTAAAGAGTGTAATTGGAAATGTGAATATGTTTGTTTTGAAGCCTGGAAGTGTGTAAATTCTCCACCATTAGTGCCACCTGTGTTTAGATCTCCCCATAATAAACTTACAGCATTGGCTGGGCTGGTTGGGACCATATATTTACAGGAATCAATCTGGCATATGAGAAAATATTTTTACATAGAAAGAAATGACACTCTTCACATTTCATTTACACTTTCATTACACTTTCCAGATTATTATTTTTTTTCATTCTGATGTCCACATGTAATATTACATAAGGTTTTGTGCACAAAACAGCTGTGATTTAGTGTTACTTGGCTATTTCCCACATTGAAAAATCTTTGGTGTAGAAACAATTTTCAATCAGAAATTGCTTGTACATTTCACAAATAATTGCAAAGGACCAAACTGAATTAAACATCAAATTTTTTAAGTATAAAAACTATACAGGAATTATGGATAACTGTATACTGTACAAAAACATAGTATTTTCTTTGTAAACATACTGCAATAAAAACTTGACAAACAAAAAATATTTTTTTTTACAGTGCACAGATATGGAAATACCCAGCTTATTCGGAGGCTGGAGTCAGTATAGTTTAGAATTTTGTATATTTATATTTAAGGTTTGTCTTTTCAATGTATTTTTTAAGTCATAATTATTGTTACTTTTAGTTTAATTTTAGTTGAAGATTATTTATTTTTTATTTCAGTTTAAGTATTTTAGGGCTGCAAAAGTTAATCTGATTATAACTAGCATTTAAAATCATTAAACGACTTTAAATTTCTTGACACATTTTAGCGTTACTATCATGTTTAATGCAGGCAGATTATAAAGGTTTCGCATTTTATAAAACACCATGTATCAAAAGCGGGGGAAAGAAAAAATATTATATAATTATATATTATATTACTTATTATATATTATATAATATATATTTAGCTATAGCTAGTTTTAATTGTAGGTATGTGTACACCAAAATAAGTGAAAAAAATAAAATAAAAAATATATATATATAATATATATATATATATATATATATATATATATATATATATAAACAGATTCCACAGTTTTGTTTATATCTACCTTACTTGCATTTGCTAAAAGATTTATGGCAGAAACTAGCACCCCTTGTGGCCAAACAGAGAATGCATCGCATTATTAATTGCAATGAAGCACTTTCTATAATGTAGTGCATCGAAAAATTTTAGCTCGCATAAAAAGAAACATAGTATGTTTCAGACCTTAACTTTTCTATATGTAAATGACCTCTTATGACTGGATGACCAAATTTGTATGTAAACCTATTATAACACATGGAATTTATCTGTAACTGGTCAGTATACAATGACACACTCTAATTAGGGAATTTAATAGTTTTTCAGTTGTTGAGGTCCTATAATGTTAATGCTTTGCTGGTTTCTCTGTTTTATAACCTGCTTTGTCTTGTGGTTCAGTTAATTAGTTACAGTAAGTGTGAGCAAACAAATATTTACTCTCATTTCAGTGCTCTGTTCGTCTGTGGCCCAGATCGGCCGTGCTGAGCATCACAAAATACTGCTGCTCTGTATCGGAGTTCTTTAGAGATTAGCTATAGCCTTCCTCTACATTACTCACATATCTAAAGTAGAGGAACCGGCCCCCTTAGGGCCCACTGTGCTCACACAGCGATAATTAGCTTCAAGTGTTCTATTCTGGGATAATAGAGCAGCGTGTCACACCAGACAAACCTCCACAGCCAGCCAAAAGCGAACCCCCATCGCTGTTTGAGTCCTAGCGTGTTGAAATATATGGGTACAGCACAGCAGGCTGTGTTTGAGCTCTTGGCATCGTGTTTTTCCTGCTAAGTCAGCTGAGGTCGATTCTGAAATAATGTTTAATTGTTTGCCCCCGGAGGATGTTAATTAAGGAATTTAATTTGATATGATATCCACACAACCCTGAAAGCAGGCCAAAAGTGGAAGGCTTGTGGATTTTCCTGCGAGAGAAGCCGGATGCGCCGTATCACGGTCAGATCGAACGACATTCTAATGAAGCCTGAAAACACAGATGGTGACAATTAAAAGACAGCGCTAACTTTTGTCATCGTCTCAACTGCCTGACAAGACTGTGAGTGATGTTAGATCAGAGAAATGTGATCGTCTTTGAAGGTTTACACAGAGTACTGTAGACTGCAGTGTTGAGCTGAAGTGAGGAAGATGGTGTGCCCTCGGTCAAGCTCTTTTGTTCGGTGGACCGAGAGCATGATGCCATCTGGAGATGTGAGGGCTAATAATTTGAGTGGCCAAAGCATAATTAGGAGGATGATAATGATGCTTCAGCAGGTCACACACAGTCTGGCTTCACTACACGGTCTTAGTTTCACTAGATAGTTGAGAGTTCCTAGTTGAGAAATGGTTTAAGATTATCAGCCATGAATATGAATATGTCTGAATATGTTTTGAGGGTAATGTTTGGAGTGCTTTTAAGAAATGAGTACACTGACATTTTTAATTTGTATAAATTATACAATACAAAATTAAATGTTATTATAAAACTATTATTATTATTATTATTATTATTATAAAAATGAAGTAATATAGTTGTAATTAATTCCTAATTATTTAATAATAATAATAATAAATATAAAGTAATATAGTTTTAATTAATTCTCAATTATTGAATTATTATTATTTTTATCATTATAATTTTTACTATTATTATTATTATTGTTAAATATATTGAGGTAATATAAATATACCATAAACATTTTTATATCCCAATTACATAAAATAACTGAATATGTGTTTAGGGGTACTTTTTAGAATTATATGAATTATAAAATATAAAATTATATAATAATAATAATATGAAGTAATGTAGTTTAATTCTTCTTTTTAGGGGTACTTTTTAGAATTATTATAAAATATAAAATTATATAATAATAATAATATGAAGTAATGTAGTTTAATATTAATTTGTTATCATTTTTTTTATTTTTATTTTTTTTTTGTTATTGTTTTATTTTAATTTGTATATATTTATTTTTAATTATTTTATTACCTAACATAACTGAATATGTGTTTGTAAATATTTTTTTTTTTTTCTTTTTGTAATTTTACATTTACCCTATAATTCCTGGTTTATTTTTCAAATTATTCATTTTCATTCATTTTCTGTTTATTTAATTTACTAGACACCAACACTGCAACGGAACAACAAAAGATCCCTCCCATTCTACTGAATGAAGCTGTCTACACTATAAGCACCGTGACATCTTTAGAGGTATTGTTACTGCATGCAAATTTTGTTGGTGAACAATGCTTGTCAACACCAAAAAAGATAAAAAAAAAAAACAATACTTGAATAAAAATACTCAAGCAAAAACGGCACAAATGAAATAATGAGAAAGAAACTAATGTGTAACTTTCCATTAAACATACCAACATAATATAATTGCACTCAATTTATATCAAATGGTAAGTCTGTCAAATTATAATTAAAATTATAATTTGACATGCATACTATAAATGTTTCCTCACTTTTTAAAAGCACGCTCATTCAGAGCCACCATCAGCCATAGCATTGAGGACATTGGAAGGACATCTCAAAGCGTAATTCTCAGTTTATGGGGCTCATTTCTTGATCTTTCGCTTCCTCTCTCCCTTTGTATTTTATATATAGGTGCATGTACTCCTGGCTCAGTGAAGACTGTTAGATGTGATCTAGCAGTTCAAGAGTGAAGCTCAGATAAAATCTTATTAGCGCAGTCGTCCTCACTTTACCCTCAGTAGAAGTGACATTACTGAGAGGAAGTGAAACACGGGTCGGTATCCCGCAGCAGGAATTGGCCATTAATCCCCAGCAGCCAATGAGAAATGCCAATAAAGCAGCTTAACTTTACAAGACTCAAGCTAACTTTTACATTCGCTGACTAGGAGGAGCTAATGAGATCCAGAAACTTGTGCAACTGCAAAGGCCACTTAACTCGATTTCATCTTACGTCACTCTCATCTCAGCTGTCCGTTCTGCTCGGCTTGGTTCATTGATTTGAAGTTTAATGTTGTGGGTGGGCAGGACAAATTACTAGAGATTCTGCAATGCGAGAAATAAGTTGTCATTTATTTTGCTTTGATTAAATCGCCACTGTGACCGCTGTGTTCATTTAATTTGGGCTAAAGTAGTTAATTCACACGTCTTCAGCTGCTGTGAGACTCTTCTCAAATGTAATTATTGTTGTAATAATTTATCATTTACTTGAGTTAGATATGCATTAAATGCTTTTGAGATAATATGTGACTCCTTAAGTAAAACTTGTTATTAAAAAAAAAATACAATAGACTAACCACCCAGCTAACAAAATCTGTTCTAATAACATTCTTATTAACTTGTAAAAAATTTTATTTGTAAACATTCTCTGAACACTCAAAACATCCAGTTTTTTAAAACGTTTTAAGACGTACAATGTTACTTTTTGAGTGCTTTCTGAATGTTCTGGAAGAAGTAGTAACATTCGAAAAAACTTAAGATGAACGTTTTGAGAATATTATTAAAAAACAAATAACTCTGAATGAATGTTCTATTACTTGAGTGTTTGTTGAAAATTTTGAGAGTACATTGCCAGAACATTAGCAAGAAGTTCTGAGAATGTTCCTTATAAGTCTACTTCACATGTAAGTTCAGTTCATTTAATTATCAAGAAAGCTCCAAACTTAAGTGAAAAGGTGAAGTTTTTGATTACTTTAATTTCCATTTTTGCATGTCCACAATTACTAAAGCATAACTCATTTCTCATAACTAGTGGTCAAGTTGTCAAACACTTCAAAAAAGTACATTCTTAAAAAAAATCCTTATAAGCTTTGATGATTCCATAAAGAACATCCATGAAAACTTTTTCATTGCACAAAAGGTTCTTTATAATCTGGGGGTTTTCATAGCAGTTCCATAGAAGAACTATTTTGGGTTCCCCGAAGAACCTTTCAGTGAACAGTTTTTAAAAGAAACTTTTTAATAATCTGAAGAACCATTTTTCCACTATAAATAACATTTTGTGAATTGAAAAGGTTCTATGGAATTTAATGGTTCTTTGTGGAACCATCAATGCCAATAAAGAACCTATTTACTGTATAAGAATGTAAAGGGGAATGGTTCTTTACATTTTTCAAATGCTCTTCACACTAAAGAAAATAATGCTTCTTTTAAGAACTTTTAACTGAATGTTCTTTGGGGAACCAAAAGGGATTCTTCTATGGCTTTGTTGTGAAATCCCCCCTTTGGAACCTTTATTAGATACAATGGGCCTCATTCATGAAACACGAGCTGAAAAAATTTTTGTGTAAATTGTTCGTAAAGCCATTCTGACGTAAACTTTCGAATTCATGAAAATGTTTGTATTTTACATTAAATTATATTTATATTACGTTCGTTAGTTGGTACAAAAGAAATGTACACCTGCTCCCTAACACATGTAAATGGTGCGTAAAATGTTCTGTGTTTTTTTTGGCAAACTGATGACACTGAATTTTGATGCACTGGCATCATAATTACAAGTTCATTTGCCCTGGTGAGGAGGGGCGGACGGGACAAATACTGACCAACCATCCTACTTATACAACGACTGCCTACAACAATGGAGAAGTCAATATGGCTGGTTACTGCTTTTTTATATTTAGTACCATTCTTAAAAATGAGATACTAGTAATACGTTGCTGCCGTGGATATTCCTAATCAAAGCAACTAAAGCGAATCAGCCGGAAAAACGCTGTGCAACCAAAATGTTTTCAAGTGCCACCAGCTGGTCTTTTTAAGAAGAGCACCATACATTTTTTCATCTGGCTAAAAACTCTTTGGTGGACACACGTTATTGAACATTTATTGTTAGGCATATGGCCTATTACCCTTTTTTGCATAAAGTAGACCAGAATATTCCACTGCGTTCCTGGACACGCAATTTGCGCAGCTGTAATTCATAGATTATGCTAGTTGTGAATGAGCATGCACGAGCACCCTATTTACAAATGACTGGAATTCATTAACTTACACATTTAACTATCAAATTGGACGTTTACGAAGCATTTGTGAATCCGGAGGACAGTTTTCAGGAAGGTCTGCTTTATGCGCATATTACTCAGAATTTACTTGTATATTTGTGCAAGTTTCATGAATGAGTCCCAATGTGAAACAAGGCAGGGTTGGGAGAAGCAGATGCAATTGAACTCTAGTTTGGACCAAGTAACCAAGTGTGAATTTACTGGACACTCTCTTGGGACTGGAAGGAATGATTTCCCTTTGCGGTAGACATATGAGGGTTATTATGACCATGACGTCCTGGGTCAGGCTGAGGGCATAGCGGTCACCCAGGGAGGGATTTAGCCACAAGCGCTCCGCAGCCTGCCAAAAGCCAGTGGTACTTCAATTTTGGGCTTCAGCACAGCTGCAAAGAGCTGAGGGGCTTTTGAGAGCCCCGAACACTAATCCTGATGAAATCTCACTATATACAGACCGATAAATATTCTGTAATTTAATACACATAGAGAACATGACTGTACAAGGCCATTTAACCATGACTGATTGTTATGTTTCCATGTCAAGAGCCATTTTCTTGTGTTACCTCCTTTATTAAGTTTATAGTGAGGTAATGGACACTCAATTGCATTCAACACAGCATCATCAACACACAATATTAGATTTGACACGCTGTAAATCAGAAACCAACCTCCGACAAATGATGGTAATTTCTCTATCTCCTAAACCTCCATCTCCATCTTATCTGCGGTGACGAGTACGTTTAATTACTGTGATTTACAACGCAGTGTAATTCAGTCGTCATCGCGGGGTGTAAAGTCATTAGAGGCGAAGCCATTTGGAATGAGCTGTGACCGGCTCAAGTGTTAAAACATAAACTAGCAATTAGAAAAAAATAACACATGGCTCAGAGGGGGAGCCAGGGAAGTGTCCAGCCATCTGGGACGAATGGAGCATCCGGGGACTGGCTATAGAGTTTGTGCTAAGTCTAAAATGGAGCCCTCTGGGTTTTCGCTGGATTAGACGGTTTGTTGTTGAAGGGAAGCACCAGGCATGAGGAAATTGTGTGCGGTGTGTCAGGAGAAATGTGTATTTCATCTGATAAAGTGTTTTTACTGGATTGCATTAGTAATGCACTGTTGCTTATCCACCTTGGTGCTGGAGAATACAAACTCTTAACCTGGAGGAATGGAAAAGTTTTTCATGCACACAGGCAAATCACGGCTTAAGCTCAATAGAATTCAGCAGTTTAAAGCTGTACTTTTTTTATATTTCCAAAACAGCAGCATTTAAAGCAGTAATATTCCTCTCCAACTAGATTATTGAATCTGTAAATTGAATATGCAACAGTATTCTTGTGTATTTTACATTAAGTAATTCTACCACACATACACTTACTTATTTGCATAGACAATAAAACATACAATACAGAGTTACCGACAGCATCTAAAATGTAAATCATTTATGTTTTAACAGCTTTACGGATGTATATGGTTTCCTCATTGATAAATATTGAATTCATTGAATTAGTCACTTGATACTATTGTATTTATAATCGTTAAGATTAAATTGAAATTATAGCATGTTAAACAAGAGCACATTTTACAACTTTGTTCATATTGTCCATTCAGTAGTGACCACAATAGTCACAATGTTTCCATTTGAGATGTTGTTAATATGCATCCATATTGTACATTTCGTTATCCATCCAAACATACCAAAAAGTGGCCTATGTTTTTGCCAATAAATGATATGACAACCAAAATTTAATATCCAGAGCAGTCTGATTCATGAATGAATCATTCAGAATTGTTTTGTGAACTGGATCAAATAAGTCATTGAAAAAATCTAACTCAAAATAGTGATTCATTCATAAATCTGACATTGCATGCATGAGTCGTATGGACCATTTTTTTTAATGCATCCTTTGGCAAAGCTTTTTTGTTGTACTGCATGTATTATAGACTTCAGTATTTGGAATTGGAAGCACATTAATAATTTTTTTTTAGGTAACTGTTTCTTTAAGATGGACTAGAATAACATGCACACTGCTAGCAAGCTCCTTATGGGGAGTTTTAAGACAGAAAGTGCAAACAGAATTAAAAAATCAACAACAAGCACCCTGTTGGAGAAATTAATGCAAAAACTAAGAAGAGAAAGGTTGCAGCAAGCGCTTTGATTAGCACAACTAGCATGTAGCGCGTAGCTGATGAACTCTTCCAGCCGTGTTCGAAGCTACTGGGATTATCTTCACAGCTATTCTCTTTAAAGGAACTTCTCACAATCTGATTTCCCATGTGTAACTGCTTAGTATTCCATCTGAGAAAGCTGCAGAATTTTAATAAAGGTGCATAGACCTAGCTCTTTTTTTATGTATCGATAGAGTTTGTTCAAAAGTCAGTCTGTCGCGTCTTAATAGCTGCAGCTCCACTTCAGAGGTCCTCCCGCAAAACCTTCTAAAACCACTTAAGTCCCTTTTCCCTTGTGTTTGTTTTTAAGCATTGTTTCTGACTTTGAGCGAGTTCCACGGATGTCGAGTTGACGGGATGAAAGGCCAAAACCTCAGAGAAGAGGGCTGTCTCATCCTTCAGCCCTGCAGCGATGGCTCAAAGGGGATTGTATCATTCATCTCCTAGACTTGACAACATTAATTTATCTGTCAGTCATTTCGGGAGCCCGAGCCACTTTGATGAACCCCCTGAGTCTCAAATCATTAAGGCAGAGTCTCACTAAACTTTGCAGCATTTAGTGCATAACAAGGGCACATCTCTAAAGTAATTATCCTGGACAATGGCACTTTATCATGCCTTTATGCAATTACGCATTCAAAAACACTTAACAGAAGGAATTTGTGGGCCCGTCCCTTTCACTTTCACCTTTCATTCCTGTTAGATATACAGCAAACAAATCAAACGTAATGTATGCGAGTACTATAAATGCACAACTAGATTATTATATTGCTCTTGCCAGAAAATTGCTTTGTGATTTTTAGGTGTTGTAAGTGGTTTTGCCATGCAGTTGATGGGGTGTTTGATAGGGAATTGCATACTACCATCTAGCAGCAAGTCTTTAAATATTAAATAAATATGTCTCTAAATATAGTTGTTACATTCTTAAAAATAAAGGTTCTTTATTGGTTCCATGAAAAAAATGGTTCTTTATAGTGCAATCTGATTCATGAATTAATCATTCAGAACTGTTTTCTGACTCAAAAGAATGAATCATTGGACATTACTTGCATAGCACTTTTATGGTGCTTTTGCACCCTTTTTTGAATTTTGAATGCTTTATTCCCCATTTGTTGTGTTGCATGTAAAGTAGTCTTCAGAATTGAAATTGTTCCTTGAAAAACCTCCATGGAACCTTTCCATTCTACAAATGGATTTTTATAGTGCAAAATGGTTCTTTACATTCTTCAAAAATTAGGTAGGTTTTGCAGCGATGCCATAGAAAAATCCTTCTTAGTTCCCCAAAGAAGCTTTCGGTGATCAGATTTTAAAAGAACCATTTTTTCTGTGTGAAGAACATCATTAAACTAAAGAAGCTTTTTCCCACTATAAGGAACCTTTTGTGGAATGGACAGGTTCTTCATGGAACCATCGATTCCAATAAAGAACCTTTATTTTTTAAGAGTGTAGATTATTCAAATGTCCTTAACACTAAGAAAACAATGATTCTTTTAAGAACTGTTAATTGAAAGGTTCTTTGGGAAAATTGTGGTTCTATAGCATCGCTGCAAAAACTGAAAAAATAAAATAAAATGAAAAAAAAAAAAAATTATAAGAGTGTAGGTTGCTCTGGGTTTTTAGGTAGTGCTAACCTGCAAACCATATTTTAATACATTTGAAGTCCAATGGTTTCAGTTACACACTGAAAGTTGATAGTTAGTGTTAGGGTTTAAGTATTTCCAATAACTTTTACATTTATGCATTTAATAGACACTTATTCAAAGCACCTTGCATTGCATTCACGGTATAAATTTGATCATGCATTCCCTGGGAATCAAACACACGACCCTAGCATTGCTACAGTCATGCTATGCTGTTTGAGCTTCAGAAATGCTTTGCAATACTCTCCACAATAATAATAATAATAGTGATGCTTGAGCAAAATATTACTAAATATAACTCTGATTAACGTTCACATTCATGAATACTATGCTGTTTCCTTGCATCAGTCACTGAAAGGGTGGGAAATGTAAAACTGCAGTGTGTCTCCATATAAAGGACTTGGCATGGAAATCAGGCTCCTTTCCTCAGGGGCTCTGGCCTGTTTTAGATGATAATTGAAAATGATGTAAAAATAGTGGTCTGCTGCAGACGCAGGTCATATCTCAGAGGAAAGGGCTGGCATTTGGCCTCTCGCTTGAATGTCTGTACAATTAACTAGACTTTTGCATTTTCTAGCCAAAATTTAAGTGGTGCTTGCCTGCACAAATCTCTCCTCCACAGTGTTAGTGTTGGCAGGGAATTGCTTTGTGGTCGCTACGGTGTTTTGAATAGTTTTTAGCAACTTGCTATAGGTGGGTTTTAGATAGTTAACTCTAAGTTTAAGATTTAGTAAACACCTCTAATTACATTAGCATTTAATGCAGCATTCAAAAATGTGTCTTAAAATGTTTTAGCACATTCTGGAAACTGTTGTGAGGAACTTGTAAGGAGGACTAACATGTGAAATTATAATTTTTCAGTACGCTGAAAACTGACAGCAGATGTTTTCTTTACACTTCACTGATGATAATCAATTCTCAGGTTCAAATCATAAGAGGAGTCAATGCAACATCAGAGCGCTATCACCAATCAGCTGTCA
The DNA here is from genome assembly GCF_018340385.1 of Cyprinus carpio. Classification (NCBI taxonomy): domain Eukaryota; kingdom Metazoa; phylum Chordata; class Actinopteri; order Cypriniformes; family Cyprinidae; genus Cyprinus; species Cyprinus carpio. The sequence goes on along the minus strand of NC_056600.1, from coordinate 5,072,279 downwards.
GTGCCGCAGTAGATCCTACGATGTGCTTAGTTGCTATGGACACAAGAGTAGAGTGCACCAGTATGACACATGCCAAATCTGGAGCAGACCGACTGTAACGGGACTCATCTCATACTCAGACGTGCATCAGTAACTGTCAGTATGGCCTCTAATCATTGTTTTACACAACCATTCTTTTGATTATTTCTTAAACAGACCCCTGATCTTTTGCGTAAGGCCACAGAAAGATAAGGCAGCTTTGATTTTTGCAGGGATCGCAGCAAGGTGATTATATCAGCGTTTGTTGGGATTAGCGGTAATGAAGAGGATCAACAAGCATGTAATCTTCTCTGTGTTGTAATTCAGCTGCAAAGGCAGACTTGATACTGGGATGTTGGGTTAAAGACGCAATTAACATCATATGACAGTCAGTAAATTTTGAAGTGAATTTTATTGCTCAGAGGTTGTTCTTTCATAACTCAGGAGTTGTTATGTGATCCCTAGTTATGTTTCATTCAGTGGGATACTTTGGACACACTTTATTTTAAGGTCTAATTCTCGCTAGAAACAAAACATTACTACAACTTTTGCCTTAATAAACTCTTTATAAATTTTCTGCTTATTAATAGTTAGATAGTTGTTAAGTTTAGGTATTGGGCAGGATTAGAGATGTAGAATATGTTCATGCAGAATGTGTGCTTTATAAATACTGATAAACAGACAATTTGTTAATTATAGGATAATAAGCAACTAGCTAATATGAGAATTGGTCCCTATAGTAAAGAGTTACTGATAGTTCTAAAATATTTCCTAAAACTTACTCACGAATATGACTTGTGGGACACAAAAGAAGATATTTTGAAAAAAATGTCAAGGTGTCAGTCCAGTAAATGTCAATGGGATCCAGTGTTGTTTTGAACTCAGTTGACTTCCATTGTAATGGCAAAAACTGTTGAAACATTCTTCAGTATCTTGTTTTTGGTCTCACAGAAGAACGAAAATAATGAATTGGAATGAAATGTTAAGCCTGGGACAAGCCGACGGTCATCTGTTTCTTTGGTGTGTTCCACCCATCGACTCTTGTCGGGTTTTGCCTGATTCAACATGTTGAATCGGCATCAGGGCCGAGTCAGTGCTCGAGAATATTGCATTCCAATATGTGAATATTTTCATAAAAACACGAGCCACTTAAAATGAAGTTATCATTGGAACTGATATTCAAAATGGTAAGCAAACACTGCTTTGTTTACGTTTGTATACCTGCATATATTTTGTGTATCCTTGTTTTGGTTTCTCATTTTAAATGACAAATATATACTGTTGATAGCTGCTGATACAGACCTCTCGCGCAGGCGCAGAACGCACGTGTTAGTTTGCAGTCGGCTGTAGTCTGTGCAGTGTGTTCTAGCACGGCTTTCTGTTCCAACGTTGCCAACGCGAGGCGACAACACCATCGGCTTGGTGTGTCCCGGCCTTTAAGAATAAATAGCTATAAAATAGTGTATAGCTCAGATAATTTGTTGTTTGAAGAACTGGATGAGAACGTTTTGAAGAGATTGTGCATTTTTATTGTAGACTTAAGCAAAGTGTGAGACAATATTGATATCTTTTTTGAAACTCTAGAGGAAGTGGAGATTGCAAAGCTTCTTGTAATCCCATTTAAGAAGTAGGAGGCATACACTATAAAAAAAAAAAAGGTTCTTTATTGAAATCAATGGTTCCATGAAGAAATGTTAACATCCATGGAACCTTTCAATTGCACAAAAGGTTCTTCTAGTGAAAAAAAGTTTCTTTAGATCATTAAAATGTTCATTACAATGGTTCTTTTTAGAACTGTTCAATAAAATGTTCTTCGGGGAACTCAATATGGTTCTTTTGTGGCATCGCTAAGAAAAGGGGTTTTCACACTGCGTAGTTCTAGGAACTGGACAGCATGGTCTTTCCTAGAGAACCAATTTCTTCCTTGGGCCAGTTTATGGTTGCATTCACACTGGCAGCAAAAATCTGAAGCGACTGACAGTGACATCTTTATTCACGTCATTTACAAACATCAACACGTGGTGAATGGAGGACGGCGTGTTCGGAGCTGTTTTTGTTGTATGTCGTGGGTTTCACGATAATGGAGATGGAATGTAAACGCACAATTTACGTGATTGAAAGAGCATGAAAATCTGACTAAATCTCCTTTAACAACTTACAGAGAAAATATTTTTACATGGCTTATTAAAAATCCTGGGTAGGTGGGGTTTCGTATGCATTTGGCCAATAAGCATTCACTTACGTCACTCTGAAGAGCTAATTTAGTTCCCCAAAACAGAGTTCCTAGAATTAGAACCATTCCTAGTTCCTGCAATGCGAACACACCAAAAAGCGAGAACTTCCGCCAATAGTTCTAGAACTATGTAAAGGTTCCTCCAGCACGAAAGCCCCTAAACCCCCCCTTGGAACCATTATTTTTAAGAGTATAGCCAAAATCCTGATTTGCTGTCTAGGAAAACCAGCTGAGATATTCAGGAGATTAATTCCACTCTGTTTTGACAGTTTTGTACTTCTTATCCCGATGAATTCACCAGTGACAGGAGGTGCTGTTGGCGTTGCATTTCTACTTCTGTTCGTTGGTATTGAGGGAGGATCTACAACATTCATGATTCTACACAACATCACTGCCTCGTGGGAGTGTGAATCAGACTGTTCACTAGCAAATTCCTCTCCTCTCAATCATTATTTTGGTGTTGTTTGTGAGTTCCGCCGTCCGCTTGTAATTGTTCTCATCAAAGACGAGATGTTTGATCACATGGGAACGCCTCAGAAGAAGAGAAGGCGCAAAACCGCCTGGGACCTTACAGCCGGAGCAATACTCTAGTGTTTCATAAGCTTTTGAAAGTTTTTTAACAGGATGATTTCAACACTGCCTGCAAGATCAGTCAAACTTTGATGTCAGAACAGAGTATCGCATCAACAAGCGCTGTAATCTCCAAATAAAACAGCCGAGGCTGACTGGGGATAAAGCCAGAAGGAATTTCTCGAACAACTCCCATTTGTCAGTCCGCGCACAGTTCCGGTCGCAGCAGGGACGCCCATCGAAGTGAAGCTTGTAGACAGGAAACAGAAGGTTTGAACCACATGAATCCGAATTATTCTTCTTCTCTCGCTCTTACTTAATGCAAACTTCAAAATGAATCACCTCGGGTTTCTGGATCGCTTGAGGGGCTTTTGTTCTCGTTCTGCAGTGAAACGGCAACTGCAAATGTTCTCAGAAAAGGGATTCGATTAGATGAAGTGAGCTTAGTGGATCCAAACATACTCGGGCTATGTCTCAATAGAAGCGTTAAGGTCAACAGTGTGTCGCTTAAGAGTTTTCTATTGACAGAAGCAGCCATAATGTCCAAATGCAATAAAATAACCCTTTAATTCTCAGTTAACCTGCAGGATTGGGTTATTTATTACAAGCCATTAAGCCAAGCGCTGAGGCCTCATCTATCTATAGATCATTTAATTTTGCAGTCACTCATTAATTTGAACATAGAGCATTGTAAGCAAGTCCAACTGAGAGCGAAGCTCAGTAAATGTGATTATGGCTTGCGGGGAATGCAATGATAGCTCTTTATTTTTTATGCTCCATAACACAGAATTATGTGCTGCTTACTGAAATCATTCGTTGGGATATGAGGACATCATCTCGGTCTGAGTTGTCTCTTTGTTTCTTATTATTAAAGCAAAGGTCAGAGCTGAATCCGGAAAATTGTGACAATGCTGAGGTGTGTGCGCCTGTGTGTGCGCGGTGAGCTATTGGATTTAAGAGTGTGCTGTCGAACTGTTTGCTGCGTGTGCTGTTATGAACCGCAAACACTCGTAAGGCCTGGAGAGGCACAAATCAGAATGTTGGGGAGACTGCTGCAGTAAGTCGCACACATCAAGCGTGAAGCCAGACCGCAGCGCACAAGTTGCTAGGCAACACCTTGAGGTCGCTTCCCACAGCTGCTGTCCTGATTAGTTAATTGTGTAAGTAAACAAAATGTTGTGTAAAATCGCCAGATTCACCATCCAGCACTGAACAATCTGGCACCTGGCACCACAAACCAATTTCTGGTAGTATCCAACCATAGGAGCTGAACAGTAAAATGTCTTCATATAAAAATACTTGAAACCAGCGTGAAGTTGTTTGATTGGCTTACGTGGTTTAAGTTGGTCCAACTGGTCTTCAAAGGTGACCGACTGACAAGTGCCTAAAACCTCTGTAAAATCAGAGACCATCCAAAAACAAAAAAAGCCTAAAGATAATGTTTGCATTGTCAAGTTTTGTTTAATTATATATTTAATACATTTAATTTTTAATAACTTATTGGCTTATTTGTAATGCACTTTATTTGCTTTTGTCCCCATTTTTTTTTTTCATTTTTAAAATCCTCATTACTGTAATGCATCTTTCTTTCTTATTTGTTTGTTTGTTTCTTTCTTCTTTCCTTTCTTCATTTTACTTATTTATAAATCCATTCATATTCCCTTTTGCTATCATAAACACTTTGCTATTTACAAGTACTTCACAATTTTCTTAATTTAAATATATATTTTTGCATAAACACTTTTTAAACAAAAATACAGTTATATATAATTAAATTAAAATACAAATGAATACAAATATATAATACAAATATAAATTAAATTACAATTAAAATGTTTGTTTTTGTTCATATTTATTTATTTATTTATTTATGTTCTTCCTTCCTTTCTTTCCTTCATTTATTTTACTTATTTATAATTCCCTTTACTTTCTGTGGAATTTTTGCTATCATAAATACTTTGCTATTTATAAATACTTCACAATTTGATTCAATTACATTTTCTTACATTTTTATAACATCCTTTTTTCATGACAATTACGTGCATTTAACCCCACCTTAATTTTTTTAAGTGCACTGTAATACATTTTTTACAATATATATATATGACCTGGACATGTTCTTTTTTTAAGGTACATTTTGGCCTTTCTGCCTTTATACTCATAGGACAGTTCGATTAGAGAGAAGAAACGGGGGGAATAGGATTGGGAAGAGGCTGAATTCAAACTCGTGCCGCTCAAAACATTGTTTCAACACAAGCTGAGGTGATGCCCACAATGCTGTGATTGACATTTGGACCTGTTCTTGACAGATTTTCTACATTGTCAAATTACACTTACTCTATTCAGACCGATAATTTCACAGCTGATGTTACAGAGAAGAGTGTATTATCCGTGTTATTTGAATGAGGAAGCTTTCAGCTGGTGGCAGCCGACAGTCCACTGTAATTTCACCTGCTAAAGGTCTTGCCTATACTGCAGCGTGGCTCCCTTGAGAAGGCTCTCCATAGCAACCAGCCTTTGTTACTCGCAGACATGTACTGTAACTCTGTTCACAATGAGAGCAAATGAGGGATATTCAGACTGCAAAACACGGCCAGCGACAGCTCGCCCCTATCTGATATTCACGCTCCAAGTTTAACTCCTGTTAGTGTGACTGAATCAGAGAGCTGTGGTAAGAATAACTAATGGCCAGATGGAGCGGCGTTGATCATCGCAGTCTGTTCGATTCCCATCACAAAGACAAACTCGGTGCCTTCAAGTATAAATGCATTAATCACTTGCAACACAAATGCTGTCGATGGAGACGTCTTCACATACCATTTCTTGATTAGACCGCAGCAGGATGGCGCTAATGAAAGCCACGTCTCAAAGTTTCTCATGTGTGTAAGACAGTACACCTGCTGTTTGTGTGACGTGTATGCCGTCATTTTACCTCACAGTGAACTGGACCTTTCGGAGGAGGATTGTCTTTGAAGCATTCTCGTGAACTTAGAAACCAGAATTCCCTTGAACTTTTGACATATACGAGGTCATAGTACTATAAAAACATCCTGTAACATCCAGAGCTCAAAACTTTGTAGTTAGTCTAAAAACAGCTTATATTGAAGGCAGTTTGCCAAAACAACAAGTTGTGGAATGTGCCACTCTATGATGTAATACAGTGGCCTAACCCCGCCTCCGTAGAAGATGATCAACGCCGGCTTCTACATCACTGCCTGTTTAGCCCCACCCACTGTTCTGCGCATGTAGTGTTTACAAGAGAGGTGAACGCGCAGAAACCAAACAATAAAGATGCTCCGAATAAAACGAAAAGATTTTCAGAAAGATAAAAACTAAAGATGATGCTGTGTCGACTATATTGATTCAAACAATAATGTCGCACCACACAAGTGTGAGTAACTGTTTTTATCACTATTTCTTTCTCTGTTAATACAGATTGTTTGATATGTATTATTATACGTTTTTGACCTAAATGACAGCGGCGTTCAAATACACAACTGTTAGCCAATCGTAGCAGTGGGCATTTACTTCCAAGTCTACAATCTTGTTGATGTTTTTTATGTAAAAATATTGATAACATTATAAGGGGACCTCAGAGAATAGTAAAAAATAATAAAAAGGCAGTTCATGACCCCTTTAAGTGGCGTTTATGATATGGACCCCGTTCGTGACACAGTTGCATGGGAGCTATTGACAATCAAAACGATTACCCTCCCAGTCGCCCTGTTGCAAAGTGCAGCACGACGGTCCTTTGACTTTTGCTGAGGATGACCTTTGCTACAGAGAAATCCAAGTGAGGACTCACCGGTAACCTAATTAATAGGAAATGTCACAGCAGTAATCACAACCCACAACGTGAATCATCACGGGTGTGATGCTGCTGCTGGGAAAACAGGTGACTTTGAAGACTTCCTTTTATTTGTCTTTCCAAGAAAATGAGAATACAGTATGGTAGAGATTTATCATTGAAACCTTTAGATGAAACCTCTACTGAAACCTTGAGTCCGATTGAACCACAAGATGAGCGTCACAGGAAATGTAAACAGTACTGTGACTGTAGCTTGGTATAGTAATGGTTATACTTTTGTATTTTAACATATAGGCTACCATGGTACTTACCATATTCATGTACCATGGTGTCAACATGTTACTCACAGTTACTTTAAGGCAAGACACTACGGGCAATGCACGGGTCAATTTTGATGTTTTTATGTTTCCATAATAAGATTACACTACACAAGGCTCTTTATCTATGGTTCCATGATACAAGTCTACATTTTTAGATATATTTACATTGTGAGATAACCTTTAAAACTAGATGAGTAAAGTTTGATGACAAACTTAATGTTGGCATGAAAAAGTAAAGTTTAAACTTTGAAAAGTTTTAAGTTTGAAGGTTTTACTCCAAGAAGTCAGAGAAAGTCAATAATATGTTTTAGCAGATTGTTAGCATGTTTCTAGCATGATTTAGCACATTGCCAGCATGATTTAATACATTACTAACATGATTCTAGCATGATTGCTAGCATTTTGTAGCAAGTTGCCTCAATGATTTAGCACATTGCTAACATGACTATTTCTAGCTTCTTTTAAGATGTTGCTAGCATGAAGTAGCATGTGTTTCTGGCATGTTTGTGACGTTTTAAAATGTTGATAGTTTTAATTAGCATGTTATAACGCTTTTTAACATATTGCTAGCACAAATTTGCATGTTTCTAACACATGCCTAACATGTTTCTAGCATGTTAACATGTTGCTAGTATGTTTTAGCACATACTGTAGCTGTCATGTTTATCAATCTTAAATCGGATTTCATTATGTTGGCTTTGTCAAACCGAACATAATAAGTAATAAAGACACAACTTGGAGATATTAAGTTGCTAATTTTGAGATATAAAGACACATTTTGACAAAGTCACAATCGCAAGAAATTAAATCACAATTATGGAAATCACAGTCACAATTTTTTTTTTTTTTTTCACAATTACTTTGTTCTATCTAATATCTGTCTATACTTACAGAAATAGAAATAAAAATAAAACTAATTTCATTGAAATCAGTTTACATTTAATCTAACACCTCGTTATTTGTACTAGAGATGTAAACAGTGCTTGGTATGAAACTAAACATCTGTCACAGTGTCTTGACACATGACCTTGCTGGCGGTCGGGGTGATTTGGACATGAATTAACATAAGAGTGATTTGCTGCTTGATGTTTTATTGCAGCACGCCTAGTTAGAACACGTGAGAATGATAAATCATACAAAGTACTTAGTAGACTCCATCATGTTGGATTTTATGACTTTGTTTTTTTGTTTGTTTTATCGCTTTTATTCTGTGTCCTTAGAACTGCTGTAACACTCGTGGATCTGAGACCAGGGTTTTATTTAGCACAAGATCAGTGATGGACGGACAGACTCCAGCGAGACAGATGGGCAGATGTGGCTTCACAGCAGTATGTTCATTTTGTTCTATATTTCAGCTGAAATGAGCTTTTCAAGTTTTTTTTTTCCCCCCTCATCTCATTTTTTGAAACTGTGTCTGTGCTTCACATCTGCTGTGGGAGCTTGAGAATATTCCGATTCTTTATAGAACAGACCCAGGCACTCGGATTCTGCTGTTCGCTCTCAGGCTTTGAGATATACACAGCACAATGCTTACATTAAAGGAAATATCATCTAAATTACTTTATAAAGAGTATAGCGTAAGTTAGAGCCAAAATAAAATTACTTATGAAAGTATTTCATAATCCACACATATTTTCTTAAGATGAAGGGCAGTGAGTGTATCTAACAAAGCGTAGAGGAGGTTGGATGCGTAAATTAGCTTAGAGGATGTTTGAGTAAACTTCTTTGTCCTCTTTTACACTTATATCAGAAGGTGTATTTCAGCCACTATTTCTGTCTGCCTGGAATATAACTTTAGAAATGTCCATTTCACCTTTGAAGGGACATTTTGCTCCCATATGAGGGACGATTGTACTCATAATCCTGTGTTGACCTTTTGTTCATAGACTGTCTCTATCTATAATTACTTTTTTCCACACTATGGTGGAGTTATGGGGGGCAGGGGGTTGGTGCGGGTTCATTGGCGCTAAATATGTTATATAAACCTGAGTTATATAAAACTGAGATGAAAAAAAAAACAGAAATTGTAGGTTTTAAACAGTGCAACTGGGTAAACATGACTTTAAAGAAACCCAACTTTTTTAAAGAAAGGCTGCAGTTTCAATTCAAGTTGAGCTCAATTGACAGCACTTGATAATATAATATAATATAATATAATATAATATAATATAATATAATATAATATAATATAATATGTGTGTGTGTGTGTGTATAAACATAACATTGATTTTAATTTGAGATTTTCTTTATTTTTTATTTTATTTGAATTGTTTATATAAACTTTATTTTATTGTGTGTAGCCATATATTAATGATATTGAATCTTGAAACTATAAGTTATTATAAATATTACTATTTTATAATCTAATATGATGTAATATAAGTACAATGTTAATATTTTATATTTTTGTATATATATGTATGCACACAGTTGTCTCATGTTAACACTAACAGTTTATAATATTTAATCATATTTAATGTAATTAATCTTGAGATTTGAACATTTATTTATTTGAAACATATTTATAATAATGTGACATTCATCATTTTAATGTTAATGTAATATAGTTTTAATATTTATATTTTGTCGGTTTAAATTTTATATTTTGTCACACACATTATCATGGTAATGTGTAAAAAATATATAATTTAATCTTAAGGCTATAATTTATATAATATTTAATATTATATTTAATCTTGACAGTTTCTAAATAATATTTTATAAAACTAATTTATATATACAGTATATATTGTTTGCATGTGTGTGTTATCTCATGTTAACTCTCAAAGTATATAATATTTCATCTTAAGGCTATTTATTTATTTATTTATTTATTAAGCAACAATCCATTATTTTTGACTTTGACATGGTGCTACAAGTGCTTTCAGTTCAGCTCAATTTTCATTGATCCCTTTAATGTTCCTTTAATAGGCTTTAATAAACACTTTATTTTTTTAATCAGTTCACATTGTTTTAACAATGTTAGACTTGCATTCCAGTTCACGGTTTTACCCCCCAATATTTTTTTCTCTGCAGCTCAACGACTGCAAACAACAAATTGTCCTTACCCTCTCCAAGCTCAGCTGGAGGGACGTTGCTGATACCCATGATGCTTTAGGTTACTACTGAGTGACAGATGCTGTAACACGGGCAGAGGTTCAGTGAACTGGATTAGCATTTGAAGCTTCCCTCTCTGTTTTAATTAACAGAAACCTCTGATAATATGTCAAAACCCTCAGCAATGACCGCAAGCTCACGAAAAGATTAAATCAGCCGTAATGTTACTCTGACTATAGGATAAACGTACACACATGAAAACAAATTCTGTTTACTGAGTGACTGTCTGATGTCAGAATTGCAGGATCCTTTGGCTCTGCTTGTGCTGTTTTACTGTGCCGCATCTGAAATCAAGCACATCGAAGGGTCAAAATGTGCAGCAGAACCAAGCACGCGATCTGACAGCCGTGAGAAACATACTAAACGCTCTCACAGACAGACAGACCCTTCCTCACCTCCTCAAAACCCTCTGTGAGTTTCAACATCTGCATTCTGTGTTAATGAACTGATTTGTCCGAATGGAGAAAGGAGAGTTTGTCATAGCGCTCACCATGCTGCCAACTGTCAGCGCCGCTAGTCAAATGAGCGCTGGAGATGTTTAGACTCTCTGTCACTGTTGAAGCTTGAGTGGATTTTAATAGCATGAGGATGATTGTACTGATTATAACATGGTTGAGAAAAATTGCTTTTTGTTGTTATTGCCGTAGAAATTATAGTGAGATAAAACAATAATTGGCAGATCCCCAGAAATGTTAATGTAGGACAATGTGAAGATCAGAGGATCAAGTCTCCTACTGTTGTAAAATATTAATGGGTAGTTCACATGGACACAATTTTTCTATTTATATTAAAATTAATGTTTTTTATATTTATGAATTTATTTTTTATTTTATTTTTTATTTTATACACCTGAATTTTAAAGAAAAATGTATAGTAAATTCTAAAATGTTTAATGTAATTATGATTAATTGCATCCAAAATAACATTTTTACATAATATATGTGTGTACTGTGTATATTTATGTATATAATATACAAACATACATACATGTATATATTTAAGATTGGGATGATTGTCTAAAAGTTTCCTAATTTACCTAAATTTTCTCTAAAAAAAAAAAAATCATTATTAATTTACCTATATTACCAGCCCACACACAAAACTTGTGCACATATGGTACCAGTGTAGAAATTCTTATTCTGAAATCTGATATGAAAACCAGGGACTACTGTATTAGTATTATGCATTGAATTTTAAGCTCAAACATTAACCGTCAGTCACTCTTCTATTGTAATGCAGGTCCATGCTTCCCCTTAATCTAACTGAGAAATTAAACAGTGTTTACTTTGGCTTAAAAACTAACTTAGTCATCTTTTGTTCCCATTCATTAGTGATGGCAATTTCCTTTGTGCAGATGAGAGTGAGAGAGGATTGATTAAATTCTGCATTAAAAATGAAAAGTGTGCGGAAAGAAGGTCACAGAGTGACTTTACCCGCTCTGAAGGGCTTTAAAACTTTGTACAGTAAGAAGATACGATTCTGTGCATATATACACCATTATATAAATCAAACAACTCTTGATTGATTTCTCCCATGAGGGAGGATTATGAATGAAATAAATCTGTCATTGGACATCCATTATCATACTGTCTATTCAAGTTTATTGGGTTAACAAAACTTAAATGAATCATACAGTATCTCTACAGAGATATCTTATTCTATCTCTATATCTAGAGAAAGTCTCTATGGAATTAATCATATCTTTATCCTACAGCACCAGCTGTTACATAAGTGAAAAAAGCACTGGCATCTGTAGATAGACACGAGGAGAAAGCATTGTGGGACTCTGGCAAATTTAGAAATCGGAGCTTTGCTTTTATCACATTTTTCCTGCTATACTCAAGTCGTCTCTCTTAGCATGTTAACATGATAATCGTGATGCGTGTATGACTGATCTGTCTTTATGCGGGATGTCTCTCAGCAAGGTTATTCCCTCGAGTTCCCTGTGATATCATGGCATTTGTCCAGTCTCCTTTCAGGAATGAATGACCAATAATTTCCTGTTGGGACAGGCATTTAGATGAATGTGATCTTGTGCTTTGGTGATATGTCACCCGCTCTAATGGAGTCACAGTAATTATTGCGCTCTAGGCAACGTGATGTATCATCAACAGGACTCTTGATGCGCTGTGAAGATGCACCCTGCATATAGAAGCTGAGGTCAGACCATTAAAAATGAGTTACTATCTAAAAAAGCATCCAAAAAATTTTATTAATACAAGATTTGGCTTTGCTGTACACCTGTTGCTTAGGAAGTCAATTATATTGGGGTCACTGGAGTCAAATTCAACATTTAATTGAAGAAAATGCAAAAAGCATCCATTTAACCCTGTTTTTTCCTTTGACATGACTGAAGATTTAACTGTGTACTTTCATCTGTGGTTTTTAGTTGTTGTACCAACCCTGTTTATTGTCCAGAATTGAATTTCAATAGTTTCATGCCTCTGGCAGCCAATCATTTGCTGCAAAAACACATTGTGGTCAACACACACCATATTTATCTTTGGCTGTGATCCTGTGTTGTTTCTTTTAACTTGTGGTTTTGTTTTCCAGTTTTATAGGATGAATTCATCTGATGAAAATATGTTTCAACCTGTCCACGCCAGCATCCAGCTACCTCGACTAGCTTCTGCCTTGTAACAGATGAATTTGCACCAGAAATGCAACCTTTGAACTTCCTCCACTGTAAAAGCTTGTAAGTCTATTTATTCTTCTATCCTATCCCTGCATGATTATACAGTATGTCTAAGTGCAATTTATTATTAGCATTTAGCATTGGTTTTGTTTTTGTTTTTTCCCTGCTGTCCTAAACCCTAAAAAAATACATGCCACTTACTATTTTTTCAGGATTCAAATAAAATAAGTTAACATTTTTGTTAAGGTGTAAAATTCAGAGATAGATACAGATGGATGGATGCAAGATTATGATAGATAGAAAGTTAGTCCATGCAAGATTATATGGCTAGTTGCATTTTATTATTAGCATTGGGTTTTTTTTCCCCACCACTGTCATAAACCCTGCCAGAACAGGGTTTAATAAAAAATATAATTTTTATATAATCTGTATTTGTGCGTGCATGTGTGTGTGTGTGTTATAGGTGAATATGGCCATCAACCTCCGAAATCACTCTAGAATACGAATAAAACACTCTTTGCTACTAATGCATTTTTCCTGTCTCTTAAGACTAGTGTCAGCCAGCAAAGGGAGGCAAGTATTCAAGCTCAACGCTTTGAAAGCATCGGCCAACGTCTCCGCTGAAAAGAGTAGCTTTAGACGCTAAGCCCGTCCAGGAGGCCTCAGAGCACACTCTCTAAATCCCACCATTAACGTCCATGTATAAAGGTAACAATGATTCACTCTAAAGCCGATAGCATCAATCGGCAGCATTCGTCACCGGTGGCATTCGGCTGTCAGCGCAGGTGATTCATTATGCTTAGCTTATTTTAATTAGCTTTCCTTCCACAGCTAATTGGTCACGGATCGTAAGCAGAAAAGAGTCTGTGCCTCGAGGCGAGGTGTTAAGACGACTAGAGCGCTTATATCAAATCTGATTTAAGTAATAAGCATTTTCCAAAGGCCAGCTGGCTATCAGTGGCAGGTACATGTCATGTGACCTTTTTAAAAGGCATGCACGGAAATGTAGCAGCGAGGCAATAAAGCTTGTGTTCTAGCTCTCTGTGTCCCCTGTTTCTGTTGCCTCTCCTCTTCTCTTCCATGAATTCAGATGAGCTAGATTTTGCTTTTATTGTGAGAAGAAAGCAATATCAGATCAGAGGCTTCTGACAGCTTCAGGAAGGCGAGTTATTTGTGAGTATCTTATCAGCAGCTGTGGCAGCAGACGTATGGCGTGACTTTATCTGTGACAGAGGAAGGCATCATGCACAAACACACACAAACAGGCGTGTGCAGACACATGACGGAGGAGGGTCTCGCACTCTTCAGACTTCAGTGCTTCAAGCGTGTCTGCACCTTCATATGCCGCGTCTGCTGCACGTATCATCGCTCTGATCTGTTTACTTACAGGAGAACTTGGAAGGAGGAAAAATGCTCAGAGTTTCATTTTGAGCACAAACGTGCTCGTTACACGTAGAAGTTTTTATAGTAGTCTTTATAATTTCGAATGCCTCAAGTCTGTGCTCAAAACCTGGCTTTTTGCATGTCTAGAACAATATATCCTGTTATGATTTAATGTGTCACCCACTTTATTGTCCAACCATTGCATATAATGAAAATACATATACTGTTTTGATGAGAGATTGTTTTTTCATAGCTGAGGGAACATAATTTCTCATTTATGTTTCATTCTGTTATTTTACTAGTATACATATACTATTATAGTATTTATTCATTTTTAAGTGTTTTCCGTTTTCATTTTAAGTGTTTCGTTTTTTTTTATTATTTTTTTTTTTTCAGACATTTCTGTATAGCTTTCATTTATTTTTTATGCAATTTTAGTCATTTTAGTACTTTTATTTTTATTTAAACTAAATTTATTTCAGTTAGTTGCAATGGCAGTATTTCTAATTGCCTAAGTTTTTCAAGAAATATTTATAAATTGTTTTATTTTTAATTACAGGAAGCAATTTTTAATAGTTTTTGTTAAAAGTAACACTGGCTTTATTGGCGTACTGTATATACTTTTGATGTTTATTATCATTGATATATTATTACAGTTTTTGGTAATATTTTGAATTACATTTTTTTTATATTTTCCTCTTAATTTTAGTTGTCTGTTAAAGTTTTGATAATTTTGTTTGTTTATTTTTATTAGTTTTTTATGTGTCTATATTTTGATGTATGTTTTTGTCTTTATATATATATATATATATATATATATATATATATATATGTGTGTGTGTGTGTGTGTGTGTGTGTGTGTGTGTGTGTGTGTGTGTGTGTCAGTATAGTTTTTGTTGTTGTTGTTGTTGTTTATTCAGTTTTAGTTATTTTAGTACTTCAACTTAAAGTTAACGAAAATAAGGAATGTTGCCTTGGCAACTAGCTGAAATTATTTAATTTTTAATTTAATTCTATTTCAGTTCCTGTTTATGTTATTTAAAATATTTAAAATTTAAAATGTATTTAAAAATAAAAAAATTTTATTGTTTTAGTTATTTTACGATAATAACCCTGGTTTCACCTAAAATAATTTGGGAGAAATTAAAAATAGAAATAAATGAAATTGTTGACGTATTGTGATGGCAGGTGTCAGGACATTTCAAAAGCTTGGTTTCTATTTAAGCAGTGTTGTGCTGAGTAGCCCTGCTTACCATGAAATCTCATTGGTCCAAAATCTCACACCACATACAGTAGGTGTTTATTATTAAACATCAAACATCTTCTGATTGGCTATGATTGTGTCCCATCAGACAGTCAAATTTAGTTTAGGAAGAAAAGTTTCATGCTGAAATCTCCAATCTTGGCATCTTGGCAGATCTGAGAATAGTTTAGGACATTGTTGAGATGTCTCCTGAAACTTCACAGGAGACGTACTTGAGTTTGCCAGAGCTCGCTTCCTCAGGAAAAAATCAAAGAAGTGATGCTTTCCATTTATTGTCATTGTCTAGGAGAAACAATAGAGATATTAAAAAAGATCTCATTTGTGATTTTTCTTGTCCTACGGGGTGGACACCTTAAATAGGATTTGACTAAGTGAATTTACTTTGCTCGAAGCGTTTTCAACAAAACTATCAGTGTGCTTTGAAATTGTATAGCCCTGAAAGCACTACGGATATCACTTGCACCATTTATACTGTGGTACAAAACTGGAGACTAGCTGTGGGTGTCAGAATTGCCTTGAGCCTGTCTGTTGTCCCGGCCTACGTAGCTCCGAGAGATGGCAGGCAAAGTAAATTGAACTGATCTGTGTTGATTAAGGTTGAACGGAGGGCAGAAAAGAGCAGGGACGCGAAGGTCACCCCCTTTATCTATAATCACATCACAGCAGAGCTATACTGGTGGATCAGCGTCTCATAATTACTCATTATTCATGAGTCGGTCAGAGAGAGAGATTCACATGATGTACTGGTCCCTTGCGATCCTGAAATGGCAGCTACAGGAGATGTTTAGTTAGAATAATGACATAAATGTTAATCCTGCTGTTCAGACGGGTAATGAACCACCTGTGTTTGTTCCCGGCTGTTAAAACACAACCAACTAAAATGCTGAGATTAAAGGTTAAAAACATCCTTGCTCATCAAAACATGTTCAGCTTGTCCTGTAGCCTATTTTCGATGTCTGCCGGATCACACAGTTTTAGGGGATCAATATCCAATCCTTCTTATTACAGATTAATCCCTGAATATCCCAGCTTCATTAAAACTATATCTGACTGTTGCTGTGTTCAGAATGCAATGCTGTATAATGCTTAGCATTCTGAACTAACCATAAAACAGTTGCATGCAATTCAGCGAGTGGCACCTCTACATTTTTGCATTTTTAATTTGCAATTTGCAACATGCAAACCTAATTTAGTTGTTTAACAAACCTGGCATTGTGCATTATGAATATTGTGGGCTCTTTGTCAAATTGCAAGTTGCTTCGGATAAAAATGTCCGCAAAATGCATAAATGTAAATATGCTAGCAATCATACCATTTACTACAACACACAAGCTGATTGACCTCTGCTGATTCTATAGCCAATGAGCTTGCTTGCTTGCTAATTTTTTTTTTTCTTTTTTAGTTCAGTGTTTGCTGTAAACTTGCCCAGCAGCACTAGTTTCTATGAAATCCTCCACCTCCCCAGCACCACCTGTCTTGTTCTGCTAGAGGATTTGTTTATTGTATATTCATGCATCGGCAGCATATTTTGCATACTCACAGCAGCATGTCTGTGTATCTGTTGGCAGTAGCAAGTCCAACCAGCTTTAGCAAATATATCTAGTTCATTAAAATCAAATATATTAACATGCTATTTCAAGAGTTGTTATAATTGAAATGATTTCAATGTTTTGCTTTGTTTTGAAAGTGATAACTTCTTATATTTTGCTTTGTTCGTCATGAAGTGATAGTGTTGGTATCCTGGAATATCATGAGGGTGAGTAAACAGACAGAATTTTAATTTTTGGGGTAAACGTATCATATCTGTCATATGTTGTACAGTACATTTTATAAAGGGCATTAATATTATATCAGTTCACTGAACATGCTTATCTTTTGATGTGAAGATGTGTAATATCATCTGAATGAGCTTTTAATGTGGAAATTATTCCAAGGACATTCTTGTTTGTACAACCGATTGCATCAGTGTTTCCCATACTACGGTCCATCATTAGACACGATTATCACTGCAAAAGGAACAAACCAAAAGACCACGGTTCAAAAAAAGTCCTATTTATCCTTTGATAAATCCTGTCCTTTTCAATCGGGGGTGTCTAGAGAACCAGAATAGATAGCAGTCAAATTCATCATCACCTCATATCTCATATAGAGTTCTGCTGCAGTGCACACAGTTTATTACAATGCCTCATGAAGCTGTCTCCTCAAAGTGTTCAGAGAGAACGAAGCTCATTCAAATGGCTTTGATGCCGATCTGAAATTCATTTGCATTGTGTCAAAGAAGAGCCAAGTCCCAAGATGCCTGCTGCTTGAAGCGCCATCCTTCTATATTGTTTTTTCTCAAACCGTTTAAGTACTATTGTTAGCTGTTGGGAGCAAAAACAGTTTTCAGTCCTAAAAAAGCAGGTAAAATCGAGGTTAACACAACATTGCACTTAGTTTAATGAAGAACAGAGAGAGAAACGGCACATTGTGTCACTGCTCCAGATTCGTGTTGCTCACCCACCTTAAGCGTAGCTCTTTTAGAGAAAGACAAGGAGCAAAAGATAAAAGTGACAGCTTAAGATATACATTGGCGTGATAAAAAAGTTAAGTCGTCTTCTTCTAAGACACATTTCCTTTGGCACTGTGGCCCTGGCTGTGGAGCCAAGGCAGTCATTATGGGTGAAAAACTGTCCCGGTTCAGGGCCCTGACTTTATTGGAATTGCTCGTAAGTGTCACTACGTCACACTTGTCCCTTGAGGTGTATTACTCCATGGTGAAATAAGTGCTGGGTGATAAAAGAAAATGCTCTATAAGACGTATCGATGCCAGAGGGAGCCCGCAAATGCAGAAACGGCACTGCACAGCTGTACGGACAATATATTGGCAGAAATAAAATTGGCTTTGAGCAAGCCGGTGGAACACAAGTTTTCTGATCAGAGAATGCCTGAGCTTTATGAGCTTTACAGCCTAAACCAAGAACTGAATAAGAGACAGTTCAGTTAAGTAAAAAAAATACCAAATGACGTTAGCTTCAGTTAATAGTTCCAGTGCAGACTGTACACAAATACTCCAAAAGGGTTTCCTGCGATTTATTCATTGGTGCCACAAAACGGAATCAGTAGCGCAGAACTGAGAATCTGATTACATCAGATTAGAGTAATCTGAAAACATAAAGTGCAACCGGTGTGGTCTGATTCTGTAAATGAATAAAGACTACACTTTTCATTTCACAGGCTTCCATTCATACGTGCAACCTCATTTAAATTTCATTGCATTGTAAATTCAAAGTAGACTGTATATTTTTGCACTTTGGATGTACTGTATTATATGTCAATATATATATATAATCTCATATTACATCCGTTGAAGTCTCTGTAAAAATGTTGCCTGCTCAAAGTCTAGTATGACCATGGCATTCCTCTAATGAGCCTGTTCTTGTAAGTAAATCAAAAACATGCAGTGCAACGAATCTAGTCCAACATCCAAAATAATTATTTTATATGGGCCAATTCTTTTTGGTGAATCAACTACATACAGAGAAATCTGTGTAGTCTGATTCTTCGAATGTATAACTCTTTTGCACTAATTATTTTTAGTGATTAAAAATCAAAAACCATAACTAGTCTCATACATAATTGTAATGAATTGGATCTTTTTTAGTGAATCAAATATGTACAGTTTACAGCTTACTATGCTGAGATTTAAATCCGTGTAGTTATTAATTGGTTGATCACACTGCAAAAAAGGCTTAACTTAGTCTTTTTGTCTTTTTTCTAGTCAAAAATCTAAAAATTCTTAAATTAAAGTGTAAGTTCACCCAAAAATGAAAATTAACCTGTGTTTTTCTAAAAATTCTTAAATTACGTAAATGAAAATTAACCTGTGTTTTTCCCATGCTTAAGACAAGGCTCCAGGGGGGGGTAAATGAAGGCCTCCTGTAGCGAATCCATGCGTTTTTGTCAGAAAAAATATCCATATTTCAAACGTAATAAACACTTTTCTATCTGTCATACATGGAAGCAGTTCCAGCGAATGACGTAGGACGTCGGTGTTGCATGATAAGTGACAATCAAAACAAAACGCTGGTCATGAATTAGAAGCACAAAACAAGGATTTGTAAAGAAAAATATCACAGGATTTCGATATAAGTCAAGAGGAGACTGGTTTTCCTTTGCTAAAGTGAGGAAACTGTGCTTCCTTAAACAAAAATTTGTGAGACTAGCATATCTCAGAGGCGCGCGCATGCGTCCCACATCATCTGCCAGAACACTTCAGAATACGGCAGTCAGCAAAAGTGATAGAAAAGTATTTATTACTTTTGAAATATGGATATTCAATCAATTAAACAATCAATTAAATATGTTACCATGTGTTTTGTTTGTATAGTATTGTTTAAATTATAGGTAAGGCCAATTATTGCATTAGTTTTTTTCTGCCTCCAAACAAATCTGTCTGAAAATGTCTGAACAGATTTTGCAGTATTTATTTTAAATGTATTTATTATTGAAAGAATTGTTCATAATTAGTTGATTATACCTAATTAGATTAGATTAGATTCAACTTTAAGGCAATGGAATGCAGTTAGCATCTAACCAGAAGTGCAATGAGCAGTGAGTACAGGATATAGAGTGTCTACAATATGTTACAAATGTACAATAAATATACAGATAAGGCAGTACTATGGACATAATTTACAGAATTTTATAATACTGTCAGCATGATATACAGATAGGTGTACTATGAACATACTATACAGATGGATTATGTAATAAGTGTATGTACACTATAAGCAGCAACTATGAACATATGAACATCATTTACACTAGTGCAATGGACAGTAAAAAAGTTAATAGAAAAATATTCCAGTGTGCAAACAGATTATTCAGTATTCTGTATGAATTATTCCAGTGTGCAAATGGAGTGTAACTGGTTTTTGTTGTTGTTGTAAACCAGATGTAGTGATGAGGAGGGGTGAGGAGTGTGTAGTGGTGTGTGTGTAGGTGGGTGGTGTGTGTGTGGGGGGGGGGGGGGGGTCAGTGGGCAGAATTCAGTAAAGAGACAGCTGTAGGGAAAAAGCTGTTCCTGAGTCTGCTGGTCCTTGTCCGGAGGATCCTGAAGTGCCTTCCGGAGGGCAGGAGGTTAAACAGTATATGGTCAGGGTGAGAGGAGTCCTTAAGAATGCTGCGAGCTCGATGTAGACAGCGTTTTCTCTGGATGTCCTTAATAGCAGGAAGTGTTGTCCCTGTGATGCTTTGGGCGGTTTTGTTGTCCGTGTGTTTTGTCTTGCTGTGAAGTGCTTTGCGGTTTCCATATGAGAAGTTTTGATACAAGTGTTTGGGATGATTTGTTTGGATCACTGGTAAAAGTTCACCAGGATGGCTGAAGACAGCTGGTTCATTCTTCAGTGTCCTAAGGAAGAAGAGGCACTGGTGAGCCTTCTTGACCAGGCTGGAGGTGTTTGTGGTCCAGGACAGGTCCTCCGAGATGGTGGTTCCCAGGAGTTTGAAGCTGGAGACACGTTCAACAACCATCCCGTTAATGTGGATGGGGTCATGTGGGCTTACTTTCTACTTCCAGTAGTCCACAATGAGCTTCTTTGTCTTGCTGGTGTTAAGGAGCAGGTTGTTGTCAGAGCACCATGAGGCCAGATGCTGTACCTCCTCCCTGTAGGCAGCCTCATCGTTGTCTCTGATAAGGCCAATCACCGTGGTGTCATCTGCAAACTTAATGATGGAGTTGGATCCATGCACAGGCTTGCAGTCGTGGGTGTAGAGGGAGTAGAGGAATGGGCTCAGCACACAGCCCTGTGGTATGCCGGTGTTGAGTGTGATGGTGGTGGAGTAGGTGTGGCCGGACCTAACATGCTGAGGTCTGTTGGTCAGAAAGTCCATAATTCAGTTGCAGGGGGAGGTGTTAATGTCCAGGTCTCCAAGTTTTGTGGTCAGCTTGGAGGGAATGACAGTGTTAAATGCTGAGCTGAAGTCAACAAACAACATCTGTACATATGTGTTGTTGTCCAAGTATGTGAGTACAGAGCGCAGCACTGTGCATACTGCATCCTCTGTGCTCCTATTGCTACGGTAGGCAAATTTGTGTGGGTCCAGTGTGTGTGGGAGGCAGCCCTTGAGGTGTGCTAGGACCAGTTGCTCAAAGCACTTCATAACAATAGGTGTGAGTGCTATGGGGCGGTAGTCATTCAGGCACATCGGAGAGGAGTGTTTCGGCACTGGCACAATGGATGTGGACTTAAAGCATGTTGGCACAGTTGCTTGGGTGAGGAACAGGTTGAAAATGTCTGTGAAGACCCCTGCAAGCTGCTCTGAACATGCCCAAAGCACACGTCCAGGAATGCCATCCGGGTCAGCAGCCTTGCGTGCGTTGATCCGGCTCAGTGCAGTGTAGACATCTAATGTGTTAGCTAATTTTAACAAATTGAACCTTATTGTAAAGTGTTAACATGATGACTAATTCTAGTATCCTGCTTTAAAGGGGGATTCTGTATTATATAATAGGAAGAGTCAGAATTTGTCCCATGAGTTTTGTGTACATGGAACTTTCTTGGCTGTAATAAAACAGTGTTTGGAGTTTCTCCTCTGACAGGTTGAAGCAGACAAATGAGGAGATTCACAGCCCACCTGAAGCCCAGGAGAACACTCCGCCTGAGCAGGCATGCCAGCGGAGGCCCCTGCTAATTATCAGGCCCCTCTTCATGAGTGACATCTGCCTCCTACCCCTCTATTAGGACATCACCAGCGGCTTGAAGAAAAAAAAAGAAGGAGAAACCAAACAACAACGAGGGCTTCCACTATGCTCTGTAAGCTCAACATTGTGACTGTGAAGGCGGTATCTGTTTTTTATTTTACACTATTATTGATGTATTTTTAGTGCAAAAATTCTGTTGTGGGTTTATGGTGTGATAACTAAGGTCTGATGTTGGATGCGGTCTGGTTTATGATAAGAGGCTTTATAATTAGCAAGATCAATGCAGAAAGTAATTTATTTAGGGTCATAAGCTAATTGGTGCCAATTTAACCCTTTCTTAATGATATATGAATTTCCCAAATGTGCTTTCAGTTTGTTTGTATAATGTACTTGTTTTAAGACAAACAAAACCTTTTTAAAATGTTCCTGTTTTCTTTAACTCTTAGTAATAACAAAATATGAACTGAAATCCAAGTTCAGCTGCAATTATTTCAGCATGGTGCCTAAACAGGTGATTAATTCTCCATTTTCTGGCCTCCTGATGTGAGAAGTAATACTGATGTTGACTCTGGATACTGTAGGCATGGTGATGGTTCGTCTGTCGAATGGCTGCCCTTTGGTGACCTTGTCCATCTGAGGCATCTGTGGCTCAGTGGAGCGTTTCTTGGCCGTCTCATGCTCTATCAGTCCCAATGACGGAACACAGCACCCGACTGGACCCACATGGCCATAAGGGGTGCTGAAGTCAACCCGATCCGACAGCCTAGCTCACTTCTCTGAAATAAGGTCAACACTGGGGTCATTCAGCACCTAGAGTTACCCTGGGTAATGCTGGATAAACTCATGACATGAAGCCTCCCTGGATGTCCTTTCGATTGCCATTGTACACAAGGACAGGTTCAGTAAAAAGGTAATGCAAAATATCCTTTGAAAACTAAAAAAAGTAGTGCATGCTATTTTTAGTGCAAATTAAATAGCAGTACATTCTAATTGTTGTGCGTTCTTGAAAGTATGCATTCTTGTAGTACTTAAAAATATTGTGTTTGTTAAAGTAAAGCAAGCTATTTGTAGTGGCAACTAAATAGCAGTCCATACTGGTACGCTCTAAATAGCAGTGTAAGTACATTCTAAATATTAGTGCATAATGGTTGTAGTGCAAACTAAATAGCGGTACATACTAATTGTTGTGCATTCTTGAAAGTAGAATATACAGTATGAGTTATATACATACTTGGTAGTAGTACACTAGTTGTAGTGATTACAAGTAATGTGTATTTGCACATTACTACAAAATAGGTGTCCATACTAGTACATACTAAATAGTAGTAGTGCATACTGGTTGTAGTCCATATTTGGGAATAGTACATTCTATACATGCATACTAGAATGTAGTACTCAACTGTATCCTTTGGAAATCAAAAAAGTAAAGTAGTACATAATATTTGCAGCACAAACTAGATAGCAGTACATGCTAGTTGTTGTGCATTCTTGAAAATAGAATATACAGAACTAATTATATACTGTACATACTAGGTAGTAGTACACTTGTTATAGCACTTAGAAGGGATTTATATTTGCTAAATAATGCAAGCTATTTGATGTGCCAACAAAATAGGAGGTGCAAACTGGTTGTAGTCCATATTTGTAAATAGTTCTAGCAGGGCTGCACGATTAATCGCATGCATTTGTCATGCGTGTCTCATCAGTAAAGCCGTATTTGTTAGCGGTAAATGTCTGTCACCTGTTTTCAAACGGGAGCGGCAGTTAATACACAGAGCCGTAGTCACTGACAAGCGACGCAATATTCAATACTGAGATTAATCGCATTCGATATGAACACGATATTCCGTACCTTTTCAGTGAAATACGGTTCTGTGTATGAACTCCCGGTGCATTTGAAAACAGGTGACGGATATTTACCGCTAATCACGGAACCAGCTTTACTGATGAGACACGCATGACAAATGCATGCGATTAATTGTGCAGCCCTAAGTTCTAGTTACATACATACTAGAAAGTAGCACTTTATACATACTTGATAGTAGTACACTCTAGTTGAAGTATTTAGAAATAGTTTGTATTTGCTAAAGTAATGCAAGCTATTTGTAGTGCCAACTAGCAGTATATAATATTACATAATAATTAGTAGTACATTCTAGTGTTAGAACATTATAAACAGTAGTACATGATTGTACTGCAAACTAAATAGCAGTACATGCTAATTGTTGTGCATTCTTGAAACTAGAATATACGGTACTAGTTATATACATACTTGATAGAAGTACATAGTTGGAGTACTTAGAAGTAATTTGTATTTGCTAAAGTAATGTGCTATTTGTTGTGACAACTAAATAGCAGTCCATAGTAGTACATACTAAATAGTAGAACATTCTAGTGTTAGTACATTCTAAATAGAAGTGCATACTGGTTGTACTCCATATTTGGGAATAGTACATTCTAGCTACATACATACTAAAAAAAAATAGTACTCTACTTTTATTCTTTAAAAGCCTCTAGTACCCTTAAAAAAAAACAAAAAGTAGTGTATACTGTTTGTAGTGCAAAATAAATAACAGTACATGTTAATTGTTGTGCATTCTTCGAGTTCACAGTACTAGTTACTTACATATTTGGTAGTAATAAATAATGTGTATTTGGTGAAATAATTAATGCAAGCTTAATGCAGTACATTTTAATGTGCAATTCAATTCAGTTTTATTTATAAAGCACATTTAAAATTAACCTTAGTTGGCCAAAGTGCTTTATAAGATGTTGAGAAAGAATAATAAAAGCAAGTAAACACATACACATTACACAGATCTACAAGCACAAGAAAAAAAAGATGCGTTTTTAACATGGATTTGAATTCGGCTAACCTAGAAACAGTTCTGACAGGTAATGTCAGGCTGTTCCACAGCTTAGGGCCAGATACTGCAAAAAGATTGCAGGCTAGAAAAGATTACCATTTTGGGATCTACAGTAAGTTACCTAGAAGGATTGTAAGTAACCATTAAATCAGAGAGATATTTAGAAGCAAAGTTCTTGAGAGCTTTGTAAACAAATAACAGAATTTTGTAGTAAATTCGATATTGGACTGTCATCCAATGCCAAGAACATAAGATTGGTGTGGTGTGATATGATCTCATTTGCAGTTACCAATGAGTAGACAGAGAGCTGCATTTTGAACCATTTGATAATAAAAGTGTTATGACACCCCATGTTTTATATAATTGTGTATGTGACGTTTATATAATGTTGATTGTTGTGTTTTTATGTTTTATTTGTTGGGCACACCACATGTAAGTAGAGCCACTGAGGATGAATGGACACCTAAACTGACATTAAAAAAAAAAACTTCTATTTGACAGAACCATTGGAACCATTTCAAAACTGTACCTGGGATGCCAATCGAGGGTTCAAGCCGAGATAAAAGAATCCTATGATCCACAAACTCAAAAGCTGAATTCAAATCTAACAGCACTAATGCCATCACCATGGTATCACCAGCATCTGTGGTCATTAAAATATCATTGAAAACTTTTAAAAGAGAAGACTCAGTGCTCTGAAGGGTTTTATGAAGCGCTTTAGTGTTAGTACAATCTAATTGTATTTGGAAATAGTACATTCTAGCTACTTGCTAGAAAGTAGTAGTTGTATTATTTGAAAACCAACTTAAAACAAAAACAAAAGTGGGCATTTGAAAACGAAATGAACACTAGCACACACTAAATTGCAGTTATACTAGTTGTAGCATAACTATAAGTTCAGTATTATAGAGATACTATTATCTATATTTTATTGTATTTTATATTTTCTGTTTTCATTTCTGTTTTTTTTTAATAATTTAGTTTCATTTACTTTTTATTTTATTTTATTTTATTGATTACGTTTTTTATATTTGATTTTATTTCAGTTAACATTTATTTTATTTCAAGTAACATGTTGATGGTTTTAGTTTTACTTAACTCTAATAACCCTGTGTAATACATGCTAGCAGTAGACTACATACTAGTTGTATACAACACATGTAACATATTAGTACATACTAGTTGCAATGCATGCTACTAGTAAGCAAGGACAAAATAGTGTATGCAGTACATGAATATTCTAAAGTTGTGAATATATGTGTGGTTTCTTGGAAAGCTCCTAAATGGTTTGCATTGCAGGGAACAGGAGTCATTCTGCCCTCATCTCCTGCTGGAGACAGCCATCAGACACAACAGGGTGATGCTGCTTTCAGTTTCCATGGAAATCCAAGTTAGTAGACCACATGCAACAAGGTTCAGTGGCTCAAAAAATCTCAAATGAACTGATGTAACAATCTGCATGCAATTAATTCTCACAGTGCTTTCAACTGTTTGCTTTGTAAATGAATGCCTATTTCAGTTCAGCTCCCCCTAGTTTACTACAGTATATACTTTTCTAAATGACTATTCTTGGGGCATGCAGCTGTGTTTTACAATATGTCACTGTACAGTTGCTAAGCTGAATCTCGGTTGCATACAGATGTTATTTTCATTGCTAATCATTGCAACTGTTATTTTTAACAGTGTTCAGCTGATGAGCTGCAATGTAGATGCCATAACTACACTTTATATATCCACAGCCAATTCATAAAGAAGCCATGCTTTCTTACAATATTTTGCCCAGTAAACATATAAACTAGGGCTGCCCCCGACTAAAGATATTCCTAGTCGACTAACACTCCTGCATTTTAGCGATTAGTCGAATAATCGTTCATTTATGATATTAATATAAAAAAACTTGCGTAGATACAAGGAAAGGTATAGTCCAAAGTTGAAGTTTAACACTTTCTATATGACACGGAAAATGCTAAAAGCATGATCTTAGCGCGTTCCAAAAATGAAAATGAAGCGCTTAAAACAGAATAGTAAAGCGTTTAAAGTATACAGCGCTTACGGACACAAAAATCAGTGGCCAGAACGTTATAGGCTAATTGTAACATAAAAACAGCAACTCAGACTGCCTGTGCTTTTAATAATTTATTATTCAAAAATACAAACTGTAACAGTTACATGTCAAAAAAAAAAAAAAAAAAACAGTTTTGAATAAATACAACTAAAATTCATTGTCTTTAAAATACTGATTAAATAAACTTATTAGATAACTTAGACCTAGTACAAAACAAGGCTAAAAAACAAAAAAATACTGTAGGGAAAAACGCTTGTTTGGTATAAAAAATAGTAACCTACAGTGGACTAAAATTTATATAGTGTTTTATATTGTTCAAAAGGAAAATTAACAAAACGAACAATTTACTAAATGCACATGGCACATCCCGACAATCAACGCCAAAACTTAGACTCATAAAAAGGCGGCAAAACAAATCAACAGCCTAAGTATTTGATTAAATCTGTTTAGAACAACTATATATTTAATGCTGCAAAAGTGAAGCTGAAAAATAAATAAGGGATTTAAAGAAACATTAATACAAATCAAAAATATCAGAGCATCAACGCCGCAATCTGCCATTGGTAAGACGACGGATTGAGTCTTGGACCTGAGAACAACAAATTGCGAACATCAGACTAATTTTTCTTTACAGAAGAAAAAAACAACTTCTGCATTATATAAAAAAAACATCATTCAATAAAATAATATGTAGTGTATTCACTTTGTATAGCCTACCCGTATCATAAAAATACCCGGTTTTTTTTTTATATAGCCGACAGATAGCAAACCGAAACACTACAAAAAGGAAATTAAGCATTCTTACCTAAGTTTACTTTATTTCAATTCTATTTATGTTGTTTTTTTTTTTCATATTATGTGAGAGGAACACCAGCTTGTCCACATTGTGTGGGAGAAGATAAAGCTTCTTCTCGAAACTTGTTCACAATTGAAGGCCTGGGCCTTGAAAAGATGCGCTCTGAAGTCGTGCGCTTTGGGTAGACCCGCGAGGCCACGAGATCTCGTTGATCTCTCGTTGCTTTGATGTCAATGTCACTTACATGAATAAATGGTAAATGCAACCACTTTGAGAAATCAACGTCAGCCGAGATTCTTATTCTCTATCACAATTGTGTATTTATTTATTAACAATATTTTATCGTCATAAGTCTCGGTCTCGAGAGTTTAGCTCCGCGTAGCATGTCATCAAAATATAATAATGTTTTTTGTTTGGGAGCTTTTATTAAAAATAGAGTTATTATCATCATTCTAAATGTGAGTTATAGCTACTGTGGCTACAAATAAAACAGAAAACAGACTCGAGTTCTGAATAAGCAGGCTCATTTTCATTAAGCGTTAAAAATAAGTTCAATAAAATAAAAATAGAAATACATTTATTTTCTGTGTGATTAATTTGAGTGTGCCAGATAATTGAATACATTATGATCAATGTATCATTATATTTCAAAAAACATGTGATGCTTTTTGAATTTAAATTGCTATTTAACAAAGCATGCAAACAAAAGGCCGGCTGTTATCGTGTTAGTTTTGTGATCGCTGGCTATTGTAATCCAGTGACATGCTCTGATTCTATTTCGCATTAGTTTTCTCGGATAGCTTCCTAAATGTTCTCTTTGTGAGGGGGTTGCATGACGTTTCCTGCGAGAGCGTGTAAAGGGGGCGGTCAGTTTTATGGCGAAATCCAAGTGACGCGCAGCGAGCGTCTGGCCAAAAAATCTAAATGTGGAAACGCTGCGCTTATTCTGGCTCCATTCCGCGTGTTACTGCTATGCCGAAAGGCTATTTAGCCCCGCTCCGGCCCGTTTTAAGCCCTGGCTCGCAATGGCCCGACAGTGAAAATGCGGCTACTGACTGCGCACGCCCCTGATTGCGTAATTTTTTCACGTGTGCACTTTTTTTTGCGACTAACCACCTATGAAAATGTATTCGACCAAGCCCTCTTCATATCGACTAACGTTTAGTCGACTATTTGGGGGCAGCCCTAATATAAACCATAGTTTCTTTATACTGTAGTAGGCGACTTATATTTGACGTCACCGCTCATGACAGTTGCTGGTAAAGGGCTTGGGATGAGACTGAGATAGATGTAAATGTTATACTGTAGATTTCTCCAGGTTTTATTATAGACGTTGTTGTGCTCAGTGTAAACGGTTGTGCAAATATGTCAAACTCTGACCCCTAGTGGTGGATTGTGATATAGGGGTTACTGTTTGAGAAGCCTAATATTAACACAAGAGGGATGATTCACTTTCACTGCTGTAGAATGTTATGTAATTTAAAGCACTCGGATTGAATAGTGTGTGATCAGTAACATGACTGTATGCTCTAAAAGACAAACCTTATATTGCTTTTGGTGACCATTTGTGCTTTTTTATTTTTTTATTATTTTATTTTTTTCTTCACTTCATGCAATATTTTTGCATAGTGTGGTCAGATCAAACCAGTATTACATTAATTATAAAAAATAAATAAAAATTGAGATTACAAAAACACATTACAAAAATATTACAACTAAATATGAGAATATTTGTTACATAGAACTGTATGTAACAAATATTTTAGCAGTGTCTAATACTGTATATATTTGATATTACTTAAAAACATTACAGAAATCTCTTTTTAGTTATTTGTTGTTATATGTGTTATTATCAACCTTTTCTTGCAGTAATTTGACACACTACCACTCATACCAGGGTGTACACTAACAATTCTCTCTAAGGTGGGATTCAAATTCAAAACTTCAAAATTTAGAATTTGTTGAAGTCTCTCACTTACAAATAACGGGAAAAAATGCGCAGAAACAAGAGCATAGTGTTGTTTTAGTTGTTCAGAGGAACTAAATGTACCTTCTCTAAAAAGATCCTGAATTGTTACTATACCCATAAGTTTCCATTGAAAAAAAGAGCTTGTCATGTAACCCCCGGAGGAAAAGTGTGATCATTACAAATTGGAGTATCCAGATATATATCAGGTATTTTCAAATATACCTTAATTTGTTATTTACTTTTTTAATATTTTTTGTAATTATTTTTTTTCTTTTTATTTTTTTCATATATTTTGTTGTGGGTATTTTGAGGAGATGTTTTTGTGGTGTTTTTTTAAGAGGATTTTTCTATTTCTAACTATTCTGGCTTGTCACCTATCCCCACTGAACCCATCATTCTCCACCACGCTAAAGTACTTAAGTTAGCTGCCCAGTAATAATATTTAAAATTGGGAAACCCAAACCTTCCTTGATCCTTAGGTTTATTTAGATGTTTCTTGTAAATCCTAGCTGTCTTGCTGGTCCAAATGGATATAATAGATTCTAGCTGTTTAATATGATAAAGGGGATGAAGCAGTGCTTGAGGTTTAACGCTCCCACTGATAATAAAATGCCATGTGCTTGATGCAGATTTGCAGGTATCATAAGGGAAAAAGTGAATTTTCTTTCATCTGATCCACAATTTTCTCAAAGCTACTCTGCACAGCAGCAGTGGATCGAGGGCAGATGTTTCTCTCAATAGCTCACATCCCTTTAGCATAATGATCTAGTGCAGCTCCAGCTAAATATTTGATAGTCAGGCCCAGTGTGTATATATGTGTGCGTTTGATGTTTGTTTGGTCCTGTCACACTGGGACTGTTTGAGGTCAGATAAAGGCTGTTCCTGATTCCACAGGAGGGAAAACACAACCCCGGATGTTCCTCACGATAGGCCGGGAGATTGTTTGAAAAAGCCCCAGTTCAGATAAACACCCTGAATAAGAGTCACCAAAAAAAAGCATGTCAAAACACAGCAACAAGTTCTCGCTTCTGTCTCCTATCAAGAAAAAACATGTTTTCTCTGCCCCGGGAACGGGTGCTCTCATCCGTGTTAAACAGTCGACTCCCCCCTGAGAGCTGGGGTGAAGACAGAAACCGAGCGAGTATCCCGAAGGCTAACCGTTCGCTCGCATCCCTCCCGCAGAGAGTAGCGACGCCATCCGCGACTCGCCAGCTTTCTCTGATCACTCGAGCGGAATGCAATGGATCTCGCTAACCGTAACCCATTTTTCAGAGGTGCTCCTAATCTAAACTATACCGCTGGGTGGCAATTTCTAGGCCGAACGCTCTCCTCGGGTGTTTGATATACATATAAACTCAGTGATGCTGCTGTTCGGGAGTTCACCCACTACAGTCTGTTCAGGATTTTGCAAGTGATTTGTAATGACTAGAATATGTGAATAGAAGAGGATTCAGCAAGACCTCCTGCATGCTGGAAGATCACTGACATTACAGATGTAGTACTTAGAATAGATATTTGTAATGCCAGCTAAATAGGACTCCATATTAGTACATACTAAATAGTAATACATTCTAGTCAATATATGGAAATAGTACATTTTAGCTACATACTGGTTGTATGGTTGTAGTCAATATTTTTCAATATACTGTATGTCAGTTAGTCAATATTTAGTCAAAATTTTTAAATAGTACATTTTAGCTACATATTATACATGCTAGTATAAATTTATAAATTGCATCCTTTGAAAACCAACTTAAAACAGAAATGCTGCATTTTAAAATAGTGCACACTATGTGTGGCACACACAAAATAGCATATAGTACTAGTTATAGTACTAGTACTAGTTAAATTAGTTATAGTACCTTTTTGTCTCATTCAGATACTATTATAATTTTTATTGATATTTTGAATTAGTTTTTACTTGTAGATTTTGTTTTCATTTTAAATTTAAAGTTTTAGCAATTTTGTTGTTTTGTCATTTTTCTAAATTATTTTTGTTTTTGTTCATTTTTATTTTTGTTTTATTTTTTAATCATTTTTAGAACCTTTTTCATTTAAAATGTAAAAGTTTTAGTATTTTTGTTGTGTGTTTCTGTTGTTTTTATATTTCTATATTTACATATTTTTGTTTTAGTCATTTTTTTAGTCATTTTTATTTTTGTTTCAGTATGTCAGGTCACACTTAGTGAAAATGAGAAAGATTGCTTTGGCAATCAACTAAAATAAAATAAGATTTTACTTTATTTCAAATGAGAAATATTGCTTTGGAAAATAGCTGAAATAAGTTACTTTTTATATATATATTTTTAGTCAACAGTTTTCACTTGGAAATTATTAGCAAATTTCACAAATAATTACAAGGAAACTGCAAGTAACATAGTTATCTTTGTTTTTCTTGCAACTTTGAAAAAAAAAAAAAAAATCTTTTTATACTGTACATATACTGCTGGGAGGCATTTCCTTGGCTGAAGACCAGACTCTGGTGTTTAATATGCAAGCCTATGGACTCGCTGCTGCTGTTCGGGTGTTTCACCCGCTATGATTTA
Organism: Cyprinus carpio; assembly: GCF_018340385.1. Taxonomy (NCBI): domain Eukaryota; kingdom Metazoa; phylum Chordata; class Actinopteri; order Cypriniformes; family Cyprinidae; genus Cyprinus; species Cyprinus carpio. Next base: position 5,040,003 of record NC_056600.1, on the reverse strand, counting down.
CAGCCTGTTCAGGATTGTGATTTGTAACGGCACACGCGTTAGAAGTGGATTTATCAAGACCTCCTGCATGCTGACATTTTGGAGCATGAAAACCCTCCCGTCCCATCCACATCTAACCCGCTCGCTTACAAGTGATTAGCGACTTCATTACCCATGAGCCACTCTGTCACTCTGGATAGGCCTGTTTTGGGCAAGTGGATGCCGGCGGTGATGGACGGGGAGAGACGTCAAGCTCATTGCTAATGGGGTGGGCATTTGAGAGCAATTTTCCCGATCTGCGTAGTGTCGCTGGGGAATCGCTTAATGGGAAATCGTTATGCAAATCCAATGTAATTAAAATGGGAACCACATGACTCAGAACCTAGTGTGTGTGTGTGTGTGTGTGTTTCGTTGGTGTTAATTTGCATCATTAAGCAGGCAAATTAGCAGTAGCCGGAATGAGCAGCTGATTATTTTAGGTTCATGTCTGATAATGTGTTGGTGGGGTAAAAAAGGGCTATAACAATTCCAGGACTTTCAAGCTGAACATTATTCGTGAAATATACTTGGCAGCGAAAGGGCCCTTATTTTAGAGTCACTTAAAAGGGAATTATTGTATGCATTAATGATAGTTTGGATGGGTTATAATGCTGTTGGTTAAGAAGCCACACACAAAATTATCATAATGAGGGGGGCACTCCAACAGTGGGCTTGTATTGTACATTATTACCCAAACCAAGAGTAAGAAATCACTTTAATTCACCGTAATAACATTTCTTGGAGCACAATATTGTTTCTGCTGCAGATCCGTTGGTTGCTGAGGTTTTCTGTTGTTTTGTAAATGAAAAACACGACAGCGTTTGTGTTCATCCAGGAACATGCATATAAGAGCTGATAAATGAATGTAAACAGATCTCGGGTTTGTATATTCTCATAGGAAAGAAACATGGCAAATGAGATCTTCTAATTGTTTCTTCTTGACAGCAGTGAGATGGAGAGCAAATGTACTTTTGTTCAAGTCCATTGCTTTTGTTTTCTTGAGGAAAGTTGCAGTTATTTTGCATTTGTCTCCTTTAAAGTTCCAGACGAGATCTTAATGATGTTTGCCGGATTTGCATATTTATGACAGAAGTATCAAATGCTCAACAAGGCTGCATTTATTTGATAGTAAAATGCAGTAAAACAAAAATTTTTTTGAATTTTTTTTGAATTTTTAAATATATGTTTTTTTCTTTATTATTTTTTTTTATGATGTTTATTGTTTTGATGCAATTTTGAATTTTCAGCATCATTACTCCAGCCTTCAGTGTCACATGATCCTTCAGAAACAGAAATATTTTTGTGGAAACCATGATGCATTTTATTCAGGATTCTCGAATAGTTCAAAATGGTTAAAAAAAAATAGAAATGATTTATTTGATCAATTTAATGCATCCCTGCTGAATAAAAGCATTCATTTATTTTAAAAAGGAGATAAAATCTTACTGACCCCAAATGGTAATGTATGTGAAATACATGAGAACTCCGTATAGGTCTTTTGGGGCTGTAAATATTGTAACACAGAATCCTACAGTATCTGTTTGGCAACCAAGCAAATTTTGCAAATCTTAACTCAAAAATTATGTTAAGTAGTTTCTGTCATACATTCAGCCTCTGAGTCATTCAGTTTTCCTCTGGGTTTGTTTAGACAGAATATCATCCAATATAAAACAGTAGAACTGGTGAGCAAACGACTGTAAATGTGTGCATTTCTAGCAGGAATTCAGAACAGAATACCGCCTAGATATTCCATAGCAAACACCCAGAAGATCATAGCAACCATCCAGACCACTTTAACAACCACCCAGCTGCTACAGCTCCAACTTAACTACAGTACCTGCCTAGCAGTTCTGTAGCAACCACTAAGGCCGTTTACACCTGTGTTTTTATCTTCGAGTGTATGACTCTAAAACAGGTGTAAACGGGATCTAAAATGTTTTGTTGTCCACTTTCAAGTAGTTGAAAACGCATTTGACTGGATTGTTTTCAGACACTCATTTAGTTGAATGCATTTGAACAGCCACTAAAGACCACCTGCATGCTGACCTAAACATTACGGCATGTGTTTTTGAAGCGTGCTGGCCAGACAGGATTTAAATATTGTTTTTGATTTTGGTTTAAAATGAAAACTTGAATACATTTGAACTCTTTCCACAAAATTTTCCAGCTTTCTGTGTTTTCACTGTTATATGGTAGGAGATGGTATCACAGAACTTCTGAAAGAGTATTTAATCACTGGATTAAAACACGGCAAAGAAAAAGCAGAAATAAGTGATCGCATATGTAAGCAGATGCATATGTAAAATAACACGATCATTTTTGCAAGCTTTGGAGGTGTTGATGGAAGTGATCGACTCCATCTATGTTTGATCACTGATCTCAATCTGATCCAGATCTTTTTTATTAAACTTACCCACATTCCAGTGTTGATAAAAAATATGTTTTATATGTTGATAGAATAAAATGTTTTGTTGTTGTTTAAATATAAAGACTCTCTGTTCTTTCATTTGACATATTGCATGTTCAGATATTCATACAACAAAATATTCTTGGAGCCATGAAAATATAGTGAAAACGATCAAAAATGCTGGCAGTGGCTGGCAACTAAAAAAAAAAAACACTGGCCGGGAAAGAGTTAAAACACCTCAAACTACATCAGGCCAAACTAACCTTGAATGTGCAATCAAGACATTAACAAGCCAGCATTCAAAGTTTGTCTTGACACGTTGTTGTTTTTCTGGATTATTATTGTAGCTCGATTCTTGCATTGTTTGAACCCTTAATCTCTCGGTTACCAGCTTAGGTCATTAACCGGTATTATCCTCGAGAGTTTGAGGGCTGGGGTCATGTTATCAGCGATGACAGTGAAGAGCGTGATAGCGCTGAGTGAAAACCAGTCCTCCTAAAAATAAACACCATCAGAGGCGCGTGCTGCGGTGCACATGTATTCACTTCACCACAGACAAAAGCGCATGAGCGATGCGTCATGGGACGCTTACGGCTTGTGTTCACTCCATCTCTCAGTGCCTGTCGACAGCTGCCACTCTCATACTCCAGATTCCACCAAAGGTGTATGTCCTTCCACTGTCCTCTCTTTATGAACGCAAAAGCCAAACCAGGTTTGCCACTTAATCCGTCGCTGAACCATAAAATGCATTGCGGGGTCATGCGTTTATCGATCTGAGGCTTTTAGACCAAAAGTTGCCCTCTCGACCTCGGTATGGAGATAAATGTTCTTGCCGTGCCACTTTCCCCCTGTTTTTATGACTTAAATGCTATGATCCATTTTCACATTCTTCCCAGCAGTCTCGAGGTGATATTCACCTGTAATTAATGCCACGCTCGACTGAATACTAGGACTCGTTTGAAATTCAGGCCTCTGAGCTTTGGTTAATTTGTAGCGTGAGACCATAAAATGCTCAATTAAACAGTTATGTGCATTTATATCTGACCGTAGGACACCCGGAGCCTTTGTTGTCTTTGGGGTGGCCGTGAGAATCTTAATCACCTGAATATATGAATTCTAATGCGTGGGAATTTGTCTATAGTATTTTCTGTGCTAGATCAGCCATTAATGTGGTGTTTGTCCAATTCCAGAACAATGGTGTGCCAAAAGCTGGCATTCATGGGAGGCGCTGCGCTCTGAGTTATTTTGGTTGGCCATTCACATCTGAGAGGTGAGGCATGGATCAATCTTTGAAAATCACACTACTCCATCTCTGTACCATCACTCCTCTTGTCACGCTCCTGGTCTTCTCTTCAAAGGTAAAAACCTTGTATCGATGCATTTTTATGATGTCTAACAGTTTGCCGTGGTCCACTTCAGAGGTCTTTTAAGTTAGAGAGCAGAGAGCGGTTGAAGATTCTTTTGGTTTGAGCAAATGGAAGGGTTGTTCACTTCCTTTGCTTGAGTTTTTGTTTATTTTGGCATGTTTTCGGTAGGATTAATGACACTAGGGCATGCAGACTAATAGTGTGGGATATTGTGAGGTGAATGACAGGACATGACTGGAACAACATTCTGGATGGACTTGGTTTGTTGTAACTGTATATTGTGTGAGATGCTGGCAGTGTATCGCCCCATCTATCTGTCAGAGATGACCAGGTGTTGTGGCTTTACACCATCATAAACATGTATATTTACTTATTTATTGTTAGGTGAAATGTAAATTTATTTATGCATTTATTTATATAAAAATGCAATTTTTCCCTCTTTATTTATTTAACCTAAAATGTATTTATTTAAAAATGGATCTAATTTATTTTAATGCATATTTTGTCAGGGGTGCCTATATAAAAAGTGAAACTAGTTATTTAAGACCTATTATGAATTCTAGATTACAAAACTAAAAGATACATTATTAATTAAAATTAAAATTAAAATTTTGGTGACTGACCATAGTGGTGGCTAATTACACTTATTTACTTAATTGAGTGGTCAATAAAAAAAATAAATTAATAAAATAAAAAATATATATTGTTAGGCACAATGTAAATTTATGTATTCAGCAATTTATTTAAAAATATATTTATTTATTTATTTTCCAATTATTAACATTTATTTTAATGCAAGATATATTGTCAGGGCTTTCTGAATAAAAAGTGAAGGTAGCAAAATTAAAGCGGTGGTGACTGCTGAGACTAAACAGTGGTGGCTAATTACATTTCACATTGGAATGGACTTCGTTTGAAATTAATTTTAAGTAAAATTAACAGCAACATAATTTGAATTGTAAACCAAATAAGTATTGTTGGAGGAAAAAAATAATCTAATTTCTCCCCTTGGAAATGCAATACTAAAGTACTGTTCACGCCTGTGTATTGTCATACATAAGTCCTGAAGAATGTCAAACATGAATATCAGGTCAATGATTCGACTGTTTCTTGCCAAAGTCATGTCAGATATATCAAGGACGTTAACATTAGCAGGAAAGCTGTTGAGCCAACAAACTGTTGAGTGTTTGTCATTTACAGCATTCCCCTCAGATTCTATATTACAGATGACATATTTCACTTTGATTGTGAAATCCAGATTCGCTGGATGCTTCTTCGTTGTGTTGCATCTGATTCATTCCATGCACTTTGTAAGTTGCACCAGATTTATCCTCACAGTTTTCAGACATCACAGGGTTGAATTCACACTAAAACACTACCTACATTTCCTATCCTCATGCTTTCTGCCTCTAAATTCATCCCTCAGCACTGTTTTCCCAGAGGAACCCCATTAACCCCGTCTCACAGCGTTCAGTGAGACCGTCAAGGTCACAGTTTTCTCCACGGGGCCAAAATGTCAAGACCCCGATCTCTTTGAACCGCAAGCGGTAATGAATGTATCTTTGAAGACGCTGAGAAAAACGGCTGATGCACACAGAGAGATGGTTTATTATATTGGCGGAGTAAAGGTCACGGTTCTTCCGTGTTTGAGTCACGGCGATGACCGGTATTAAAGCCAAACCCAATGTCCGGTACAGTGCTGTGAACCGTCTACATATTGGAATTGCATTAGTGGATCTGTAGCTTTTGATGTCAAAGGACGGCAGGTTTCTTTAATGCATTTAAACGCTCTTTTTTTAGGAGCAACCCTTGACTGTGGCGTCACTCTTAATCCGTGACAGTTGTTTGGCATTTGACTAGTGATGCCTGACGTGTGCAGATATGAATGATGAAGTGCTGACCACAATTATTTTGGCTCTCTTTCAGGTCACATGGTGTATTGCAGTCATGTCTGAAGGGTGAGTGTTATCTTTATTAGACTGTTGACCCTGTCAATGTCATACTTATCCAAAACGGCTCATTTACACCAGTGTATGATTATAACTGTGAGTCAGGGTTATTATAGTTAACTAAAACCAAATGGAAAGCTGAAAAAATAAAACCACAAAAACATTGTTACTTGTAATTTACTTGTAACTTATTTATGCAACATTTCTCATTTTAATTTAGTTTAACAGGATGCAGTAAAATAACTAAAACTAAAACTGAAATTTAAAAAATTATAATAATAACTGCATAGAAAATAACTATGACACAAAACACAACAAAAATTACTACAATTTTAACTAAAATTAAAATGGAAAAAATAAAAATATAAAAATAAATAAATATATTAACTGAAGCAAAATATTAATAAAAATCTGAATGGTATCTCAGCGATACTAAAATAACACTGTTCGAGTTTCGAGATTTTCTTTTGCAAAATGTTTTTCAAGTAATAACCATGCGCATTGTTTTCTTTCCACAGATTTGAAGTCTTTCCAGACTTTCTAGTCTTACTTAAATAGTATCAATAATACACATTTCTGAAATATCACAACCCTGTTTATTTATTTACTTGCTATGAAGTACTATTTGTTGCTTATGTCATTTCTAAAAATAAAATAAAAATAATAATACACAGACTTATGATGAATTATTAGTTGGTTCTTTGAAAATACTACAGTATGTAGCCACTGAATAAATCTATCACTTTTAAACTCTTAAATAATATCAATAATACACATTTTGAAATATTAAAACCCAATTTATTTACTTACTATAAAGTACTATTTGTTGCTTATGTAATTTCTTAAAATAATATAATATGTATTAAGTGATAAATAATAATTCATCAAAAATAATACTTTATAGCTGCTGAACATTTAGAAAACCATAGCAACTACATAATACAGTCCAGGCAACATCTAGAATTAATCTTAAGCAATATTTACATTTTCTGTCAAATATATAAAATTGCTTTGTTTGTTTGTTTTTCTACATGCAATGATGTCTTTACAGACCAGTAAGTGAAATCTCACCACACTTGTCATGACAGTTTTGTCTCACTGTGCTCTTAATTGTTTCTCTTTTAATAGTTTCCATGCTGATTAGCAACAACTGAAAGTAGCAGTGCACGTGGTGGCATCTACTGTATATATTAAAGTCCAGTGAACGCTTGAATGGATGACCCTAATCCAGCTCTAAATGGTCTTTAGTTGCTCAGTATTTCTGTAAGGACACTGAACAGCATGTTAAAAACTAATCTGCACTGTACGTTTGCTCTGCTCCGCTTAAAACTACACTGAGCTACTGAGCCCTCAATTTGGAGATTCTAACAGTAATCAGGTCAGGCAGTTAATGCATGCACCACGGCGCGTGTAGATTAGACCTACACGCAGGACTGTCTTAACAGAACCGCAGACTATAATGAGCTCGGCTTAACTCTCACTCTTCTTGTAGAAAAAGGCCAAATCCAAGTTCTCAGCAACACGCAGACTTCTGCTGAAGGTGGGTCAAAAACAAAGCTGAACATTTACAGTACAATGACTCTGTGTGTGTGTGTGTGTGTGTGTGTGTGTGTGTGTGTGTGTGTGTGTGTGTGTGTGTGTGTGTGTGTGTGTGTGTGTGTGTGTGTGTGTGTGTGTGTGTGTGTGTGTGTGTGTGTGTGTGTGTGTGTCCCAAAGCTCAGTTAACAGCATTTTTGGGATGCTGTTGTGGGAAGATTTTTCAGAGTTGTAAATAAAACTTTAAAAAAAATAAATAAATAAATAAATAAATAGAATCTTTACTTGAAAATTTCACATTTAATTCAGTTAACTCACTTGCCATTTCTTTGTTATTATTTGTGAAGTAGTAGTAATTTCAGAGTGAAAAATTTTTTATATATATTTTTGTAATGTATTTTACATTTATTTTTACATTGGAAATGAATGGGGCCGATTTTGGAAAATTTAAAAGCAGAAATGTGTATTTATAGTTTTATAAAAACACACAAAACACTTCTGCTAAAACAAAAAACTTGTTTATTACATACATATATATATATATATTATATATATATATATATATGTACTCTCTCTCTCTCTCTCTATATATATATATATATATATATATATATATATATATATAGGATTATTATAGTTAACTAAAAAAAATTACTGTTCACTGAATTAACTGAAACATTTCTTCTTTTCCTTTAGCTTAAATGATGTACGATCAAACTGAAATAAAAATAATAAAAACTGTATATGGATATATTGAAAAACAATAACTTTAATACAAATTACAAACAATGAATGACAATGAGAAAAAATTAAAAGATTAGATAGATAGATAGATAGATAGATAGATAGATAGATAGATAGATAGATAGATAGATAGATAGATAGATAGATAGATAGATAGATAGATAGTTGTGCATGTGTATCCTCTACAACCTATTACTTGGATGGACAATTGTGACTTAAGAATTGTACTCAGAACTGGTTTAATGTGTGTTTTGCATTAGTGAATTGCATTAGTGAATCGGGTGCTAAAGTAACACTGAAATCACATGCAAATGTTCAGCGCTGTCAGTGGACACGAGTGATGAATGATGTATTTTGTACTTACCTGACACCTCTCTCAACTTTTCCTCGGCTGACCCTCAGAGCAAACTGCTGAAAAAGGCAGAAAGCTTGCTGGTGAAAGAAAAAGAGCAGAAAGAAGTGGAGAGAGAAAACACCCTGAGGGAGAGAGCGCCGCCCCTCAATCTCTCAGGCCTGTCGGTCCAAGAGCTGCAGGTGCAACACTTTACTGTTGCAGATATTTACATTGAGAGCCGCTACTGCGGCCAGATGGCTGCGTCCCAAAACATCTCTCAACATATCATAAGCACTCGTGCTCATGGTGTTTGCATTAGTGACTTGAGTTGATGTATCATCATCGGTCTTTGCAGGAGCTTTGTAGAGATTTGCACCACAAGATTGACATTGTGGATGAAGCGCGGTATGACCTCAATATAAAAGTCACCAGAAATGAAGCAGAGGTATGTAAATGAAAAATGAGGTATGAAAAAAATGATATACCATGCGGTTGGAGGGGGGATTTACTTTTTCTTTTACCAGATTTAAATCTGTCTAGTTTTAGACTTTTTAGTCTTTTTTTAAATTCATAAATAATATCAACAATACACATTTCTGAAATATTATCTTTTATTTATTCTTTCATTCATTTATTAATTTATTCATGTTTTAATTAATGTGTTTGTTTGTTGGTTGGTACGATTCTCGCTATGTTTTAGAAAGAAGTCTGTCACCAAGGCTGCATTTATTTGATCAAAAACACTGTAAAAACAGCAATATTGTGAAATATTATTACAATTTAAAAGAACTGTTTTCTATTTGAATATATTAGAAAATATAAGTTATTCCTGTGATCAAAGCTGAATTTTCAGCATCATTACTCCAGTCTTCAGTGTCACATGATCCTTCAGAAATCATTCTAATATACTGATTTGCTGCTCAAGAAACTTTTCTTATTATCAATTTTGAAAACATTTAAGATTTTGTGAAAAACATGACTTCTTTCACAATTCTTTGAATATAAAGCTTAAAAAAAATAGCATTTATTTGAAATAGAAAACTTTTGTACCTTTATAAATGTCTTTACTGTGTCAATTTAATGTGTCCTTGCTGAATAAAAGTATTCATTTCTTTCAAAAAAATATATTTTTTAATCTTATCCCAAACCTTCAAGTACTACTGTATGTTCTTCAGAAAATATAAAATATTTTAAGGACTTTTCTTGATACAGCCACTTCAAAGATTTATTAACTGAAGCCTGATATATTTGTTCGTTACCAGATTCTCTCATTAACCCAGAAGATCTATGAACTGAAAGGAAAAATGAAGCGGCCGAACTTGAGAAGGGTGAAGAAGTCGGCGGATGCCATGCTGGGATCGTTCACAGACACCAGAGTCATGAAAGCTGACTTCAAAGCCAACCTCAAAACAGTTAAAAAGGAAGAAGAAAAGGTAACACTCCAGCTCACACTCACACGTCTGGCTGCTGTAGTGCAGGCCGTGCTTTCAGCTCATTTGCTCAGATGTGCTGTGTCTGAAGAGACGGGTTATTTTAGAAATCAAGTGATTTCTTTAAAGGCCTGGCTGTGATGAAATGTTGGCATTTAAACCGCCCCGTCTGTCTGTCTGATGCGTGTTGCCACGGTCCGCCGCGGCCGTGCAACCATTTGAGTTGCTCTCATCTCTGTCTTTCTGTCTCACTGGCACTTTCTCTCCATCAGAAGGAAGAGGTCACAGACTGGAGGAAAAATGTGGAGGCGATGTCAGGCATGGAGGGCAGGAAGAAGCTTTTCGATGCCGGACAGTAGACGAAGGCGTGAAAAGAGGTTGCAAATGATAAAGGGGCATTGGCATACAAAGCTCATGTTGTTTGTTTGAATTTTAATCACCTTCAACATTTTATGGTAAATTATTCATTTATTCTGTCAACCAGCTATGGCTTCCATGCAACATTAAAGGAATAGTTCACCCAAAATATTTTGAAGATTTACTCACCCTCAGGCCATCCAAGATGTAGTTTGTTTCTTTAGCAGAGCAGATTTAGAGAAATGTAGCATTCCATCGCTTGCTCACCAATGGATCCTCTGCAGTGAATGGGTGCCGTCATAATGAGAGTCCAAACAGCATCACTCCAGTCCATCAATTAATGTCTTGTGAAGAGAAATAAGTGTGTTTATAAGGAAGTCCATCAATAAGGCATTTAACTTTAATCCGTCACTTATTGCCAACATATGAGTGCATAATCCACAATAATGCTTCCTTCAGTGAAAAAAAAAACATCTTCTGTTCTCCTCTCGCATCAAAATTTACCAACATACAGTATTTGTTTAGAATTGATTTGGACTGGTTGCACTTGTAAACAGTGCTTGATCTGTGCATATATCTCTCCTGATTCAGATGAGATTACGTCTTCATTGGAGAAAGAAATATTATGGATAGAGGACTTGTATTTTAGCCTGAAGCACCAGTTTAAAGTTTAAAATCTCTTAATTATGGATTTGATTCTTACAAACGCACAGTTTTTACTTCACAAGCTGTTAAATAATGGACTGGAGTGGTGTGAATTACTTGAGGACTATTGTGAAGTTTTTATCAGCTGTTTGGACTCTCATTCTGACGGCACCCATTCACTGCAGAGGATCTATTGGTGAGTAAGTGAATAGTGGAATTTGAATTTCTCCAAATCACTTCCAAACTCATCTACATCTTGGATGTACATTTTTAGCACTTTTTTTTTTTTTTAATTTTGGGGTGAACTATTCCTATAAACAGCGATTTGCCTTTCAAAAATTTGGGGTTGTTACAGTTGTTTTTTAATTGTTTTAAAAAGAAGTCTCTTATGCTCACTAGCTGCATTTATTTGATAAAAAAAATATAGTAAAAAACATTCATATTGTGAAATATTACAATTTAAAATAACTATTTTCTATTTGATAGAAAGCTCATGTTGTTTGTTTGAATCTGAATCACCTTGAACATTATTTTATGGTAAATTATTCATTTATTTTGTCAGCCAGCTGTGGCTTGCATGAGATATTAAATTGTGATTTGCTGTGATTAAAATGTGCGAGCGCCGTGCTGTCCATAGAGAGGGATTAGATAATAGAACATCCTCATATTCACATCATATCATATCAACTGTGTAAATATTTGCTTCATATTCAGTGTTGATTGAAACCAATAAAGCTACTGCTTACCCTCGGGTGAAGAGCTTGATTATTTTATTACCTGTTTGAAGTTTACAAACAGAAAATAGTTTAATTTTTAATAGAAGTTTATTGAGTGAATTAGGACGTTGGAGTCCTTCATTAAAAGATCAAATATTTGATTAAAACATGCTGTAATGTCAATGCCATAGGAAACGCATGTTGAATACCCAGTTTAAAGTAGTTTTAGGTGTTGACCTACAGATGGCGCTCTGCATTTATAATACAACGACTGAACTGGCATTAAATCAACACCAGGGGGAGACAAAGTCACACAGACTTATCAGCAGGCCTCAAGGAGCCTTACATCAGATGTGAGTCACAAGAATACCATTGTTAAACAAAAAAAGATACAGGTCAAGTGTTATAGTTTTTATCTGAAATAGAACATTTGTGTGTGGACAGATGTAGTGGTGTTTAGAGAAGGAAGCACAGGGAGGTGAAGGGAAGGAATTTGGGTGGCAGTGTATCCTCTATTACCAGACAGATGGCAAACCGGCACAGATAGAACATCAGTCATCGAGACCTGGGTCAGCACATCCACTTCGGCACAGAAAAAGCTTAAGGTCAGAACAGACTCTTTAAATCAGCAGAGGAAAGGAAATCTGTGTATTCAGCTGAACTAGACCAGTGAATCAATACCTGTGGTGGACTGGAGCTTTAGGATATGTGTATGTGGATATGAGTAGTTAACATTAAATTTAATTTACTTAACAGAAAATTAAAAAAAATAAATAAATAAAAATAATGATTTTATATTAATTTTATGACCTCACATTATTGACAAGCTAAATGGAATATTTCCACACTGAATTTTTTACTTCGTATAAATTTTTCGTTCTTGTATTGATATTAAATTTAACATATGATTATTGAGGTATTGTTTGTAATAAAATTGTAGACATGAAAAACAGTTAAAAAACTGTAATAGCATTTTCTTGTAAAATGTACTTTATCATTTTTTTAGTTTTCTTTTTTACAAATTAAAAAAAATAATTTTAAAGTGTATTTTTTATTTGTGAAATAATAAAGAAAATGGGGTGCACTTTACCTTTTACATGCATTTACATTTTACCTAATTTATTTATTTCATTTATATATATATATATATATATATATATATATATATATATATATATATATATATATATATATATATATGTGTGTGTGTGTGTGTGTGTGTGTGTGTGTGTGTGTGTGTGTGTAGATATGTTGTGTGGCAAGTACCCATATGCTGCAAGTTTTTTATTTGTCCAAACACATCAAAAAGAAAAAAAGCACCATCTAAATGTTTTTCAAGTTGATCAAAGTTATTTTGAAAGCTTTGTGCATAATCTTAAAGCATGCAGTATCTTTTTACCATCCTATTAATGCAGGTTTCTCATTTTTATGATTAGCAGATGGATTTGGTTTAGATTGGATACAGATGCTGTCTCTTTGGCAATGTTAGATGCACATTGTTCTTCCTCCCTGGAAAATGACTTCCAAAGGTTCACTGTATCCTGCCACACTCTTTTTAATGCCAGGAAGGTTTAGGATCAATGTGAGAGAAGTTCAGAGATCAAGGAGAATCATCAGATTGTTCTGTAACGTCCTCGGTTCACCGAGTTGATAACCGAGATGCTGAATACTTCATCTTCTGTATATTAAAATCAACAGGTGATACCTTGTACAGTTCATTATTTATAGTAAAAAATTTAAAAATGTCTCGCTTGGTAAGTTATTGAAGTTTAAATCTTCAGTGTCCACAAGCACGAGGCCATTAGAGATGAAGAGTCATGTGAAATCACATCCTGAAAGATATAAAGCAGAGCAGATATTAGCACCCTGGGGTTCACCTACAATTCTCTGTGATGTTAAGCTCTCGATGCTTCAGACGTCCTGGTTAAATCAAGTTCATGTGCTCCCATAGAGAGAGACAATCTTTAGATATTCCCTTTCTTAGTGCAAGTTGAGGCAAGCGGCTAATATTTTCAGGAACTCGTATTAATATCTGAGGTCATCTCAGGTCTTTTCCTGATGTTATAAACCAGAGTACATTATAAAAGTAAACTTCTGAGATCTTCAGGCAAATATAGTGCAGGCAAAGCCCTCAGATCAAAGGACCAAAAATGTCTGGCAACTTCTCCTGTGTAACCAAATTACAGGCAAAGCAATCGACATTTGACTGCTCTCGGTTTCCAATTCATGGGAAAATACTGGGAGATATTTTCCTCACACTTTGAGGTGAAGCACTTCTGTTTCACCAGACTCATGTGTAGAACTAATAAATCCTAATTTTCCTTCGATGGCGTTCGCTTGATTTATTTGCCAGAGTTCAAGAATGCAATTTTCAGCCATTCTTTTTAATGTTGCCAGGACACACACACACACACACACACACACACTGACCTCAGTTCTAATACTGTGGTCTGATTCTCACACAATACACTTACACACACATTTTTGGTCAAAACATCCTTGAATGTACCCTAGTATAGAGGCTCAGCCTTTTATTTTGGTAATCATATTTATTTTTTGAGGTAATTAATAAATGACCTCATCAAATAATAATAATAATAATAATAAAAAACTTTACAGTTAACTTTTTATTGATTAGGGCTACATGATTACTGAATTATCATTGGGATTATTGAAGAGTTAAAATGCCAGGCCACACAATTATTCCATTCAAATTAATGTAGGCTAATAAACGAGTTAGGGCAATAGTAATCCAAAACAAAATGCAGTCAGCTAAAATGTGTAATGTAAAATATACGTTAATAACTACTATTATTACTAGGTTAAGTGAAACTGGCGTTACTTTCATGTCCCTCGTATCACGCCGCGCTCACTCTGTCAACTGGTGACATATAGAGTCTCTAGTGTTACCTATTACCTTGAAACTACCTCAGATAACTTAAGTATTAAAATATTACTGTAAATAATATTCTTGAAGTTTTCCTCTTGTTGCTAAAACCGACTTTTTTTGTTCATTGTAATGGACTATTTTTCTTCGCGGAAGCGTTAAGGTAAGCAATTTACATTTATGCATTTAGCAGACACTTTTATCCAAAGGGACTTAGAGTGCATTCAGGCTAACAATTTTTTTTTTTACCTAACACGTGTTCTCTAGGAATCGAACCCACAACCTTTTGCGCTGCTAACGCAATGCTCTACCAAATGAGTCACAGGAACACTATTAAAATTTAAAATCAAATCAGTATGTCCACGTATGTACTTAGTTAGTGCGTGCCATTTAATAAGCGCAAAATAAACCCCTTCAGGACAACGTGACCATTGTTTGGTCAAGGTTGCTGTCAAATATCAGTTTTCCCATTTTTTCAGCTGCAGGCATAACGTTACTACATATAATAAAACAGGATATAATGAGTTTGAAAGTGAGGATTAAGGCACTTGTGTTATATATTTAAGATTTTACTTTCCTACATTAAATAATAAGTTAATAAGAATACTATAATTGCAGTAGTGTTCGCTTCTTCGTTGAGAGTAAGGATATTAAATCGTGTTACCAGTGCTTCAGACGAGTCTGGATCTGCATCTGTAGGCCTACTTTCGGCGGGTGAAGAAGGCGGAGGTCGGATGGAGTGAATGGCTTCTAAAGGGAGGAGCTTCCCAAAGTCTCAGAGTCCTGTTACAGAGCGCTGGAGATTTTGGGAGTGAAGGAAACAGCTCAAGTCATTTTCTCTTTGCAGGTTTCTCCGCACATCCAAAGCACGCACACTTCGTTCGCCTCAGCGCGCAGGTGAGTTTTACCGTCACCGCCAGATGTTTGGACGCGAGTTTACTAACTTTACGCACTTATTAGCAACTCTTCCTCCTTGCTTGATAAAACATTAACCATTTGTCGTCAGTCTCACTGAAGTCTTTTGTTAAAAATAAACGTGGCTTATATTGCATGCATTTTATAGTAGCCTAGGCTATGTTGAATATTAGGCTATATGTTAGTTTGCACTTTTAGTGTAATTCAGGTTTGGAATACATATAAATATAGGCTACTTGTGCATTGATGCATGTTGATTGTTATTTGAGTGTTTGAGAGTTGTTCATTTAAGTCTCTTAATCCTATTTCTTGTCCCCTTTCTATCCACACCCACCATTTGCATACTTCTTGCATCTTATTTACGAATCAGCCTGGATTTCTTTCCTCTACACAAGCCAGCATCTCTAGAAAAATGCCTGGGTTGATTGACAGCTGCCAAAATTATATATAAAAAAAAAAAGGTGTTTTGATACTCTTTTGAACCGGACTGGATTGGTTTTAAGTGTGCTTTGCTGCAATAAAACTTTTATTGCATCAAACTCTTTTAGGGATCTTCAGCTTTTTTGCATCTTTTTTGAGAGATTCTGCGTAAGTAACCTCTTCTTAAGCATCCCGTAGTCTACATAAATAGGAGCTACTGTCCCATGTCTAGATTTAGGGATTCTGCTGTAACCCATTAAGATTCTCCTTGGTATCGTCCAAAATGGATTTAAAGTTTTCTCTGGCTGCCCGCATCTCCACACTCTCTTCTCGAAATATTTGTGGCGTGGAATCACCGGCCATGAACATTCTTATATTGTTTAATTCATGTCTGTTGTGGGATTTGGGACGGAGCTGAGGGGGTGGGGGGTTTAGACTGGATGCTTTGGGAAATTTCTCTTCTGGGAACCATTGAGTGCTTGTTTAACTAAAGCGATGCATTTATGAAGCTTCTTGATTGTTGCTGTTTGCGTTTTGGCAGTGAACCCGTAAATCCCGACCGGCAAAGAATGCAAGCTCTGTACTTATTGCAAACTGTTAAATTAATTTTATGGCCCCGTTTATTAACACAACCGCACAGGCCAGGCTTCTACGCCTACTGTAGGGCAGCTGCGCATTCGGCTGATTCAGCTTACAATGTGCATGCAGCTTAGTACAGAATCTGTCAGATTGTGACTCGGGACCTTGTTTTATTGCTCTGACCTTTAGATGTACGAGTTAGAGCTTGAGGGAAGATCTGGATGCAGAATGATGGAGTGATGTGCTGTCAGAATAGCAGCACGGACAGTGAAGCGTGGTGGGGTCAGTAATTGGCCATGAAACGGGATCTGATAACAGTGTGGTGTTTGGAAAATATGTGGGGAATGCCCTCGCCTTAAAAGGAACAGACTGAACATGGTGACAGATGATTGGAATAGTCTCTGGAATGCAAAACAGCACTGTTTCCCCCCATTTTGCACTTTTCTCTGTTTTGGCTCCCTCTTTGTTGGGTTATGGGAACAGGCTGCCTGTAGGGGTCTAGACGGGTCCGTCTTACAACAGACCCGTCCAGAGCCACTCATGTAAATCATGATGAATAAAGTCACAATGACCTGAGAGAACTGAAATTCTTCCCTTGTCATAAACTTTATCTACTGCCAAAAGGATGACACTGTAATCCAAGAAAAAAGACGGTAGTGTTTTCCTCCATTTAGAAAGCCAAGGACTTTGGTTGTTTCTCAGTGGGGAAAAGATGACAAACCTGAGGTACAAATGAAATGTGGTGTTTTAAGGCACATTAAAGCATGTAAACGTTTATAATGGGATAAAATAAAGGCCAAAAAATGTAAATTCTGGGATCTTCCTTTTGTTTATAGACACCGTTTGACTGCTAGCCTAATGTTTGAAATAGTCTTTGCCACTTAGTTACATTAAGCAACTGTTGTTATTATAATGTCAAAAATACTGTCTTTTCTTCTTGAATTATGGTGGCGTAGATTTTTTGGCAGTAGATGATTGCAGTGTTTATGACAAGTGTTATTTTAATACTTTTTCCCCCGCTAATGGGTACTGTATATGTGTAGTATGATATTATATGAGTAGTTATATGTATGATGGTAACAGTTAGGGCTCAAAATGTCTCATAATCGTCGAGCTTAGTGGTTATTTTTTTTGTGTTGTATGTTTTTATATGTGTATTTATTTTTATGATTGTGTAGTTATATGTATGTTTGTGTTATTTTTCTGAGATAATGGGTACTGTATATGTGTAGTATGATATATTAAAAAGTCAAATATAAAATGTTTTTTTTTTTTACTACTAAAATAAACCCTTAAGATAATAGTCATAAGACGCTTGAAGATAAGTGGCCTTTGAACGTTAATTTTATTACTGTTTTTTAAAAAAGTGATAGTAAAGACTTGAATAGTTTCTGTTATTTTTAAATTTTTTTAAGCTGAAAGGGTGTTTTAAAGTTAGTATAATGATAATAAATCATAATATTATGATTTCTGAAGGTTCACTGAAGACTGGAGTAATGGCTGATGAAAATTCAGCTTAGTTTGCATCACAGAAATAAATTATATTTTAAAGTATATTATAATAGAAAACTAAATTTAAATAATGTTTCATATTTTTTTATTTCACATTCTGTATTTTTTGATAAAAATATAAAAATTTGATTAAAAAAATGCAGCCTTCATGAGCATAAGAGACTTCTTTAAAAACCATTAAAAATCTTACTGATCCCAAACTTTTGATATATTTAGAAGCAAATTATAAGATTGTTCATAAAAAAATGAATAAGTCTAGCATTACCTCTGAAACAGCTGCTTAACATTTATATAATAGAGTTTAAAACTTAAGACTAAAACAGTAATATAGTATAAATATGATTGGATGAATTCTTGTTAATATGGCAAGTTGTGATGTTGCTTGCCACCTGTAAATATCCTACAATTACAGAGTGTCTTCACCGGACACGTCAAAACTAAATCGCTCCCACTATAATCAATGGAGCTGTCTACACTGGAGGCACCCGTCTGTAAAACAACATGCTGAGTAGATTATAGTTTTCGGTTTGGTGTCGGACTTCATCCGCAGACACATTTCTGCTGTCACATGGTTTACAGTCTCATACAGCCCGGCCCTATTTGGGCATTCGGACACTCTAGATTGATGTCCTTTTGTTTCTTATCTGCTTTAGTCTACATTCATGGCCTTGTTTTATCAAGAGCAGAACATTTGCCAAAACTCTATTTGGATCCCTCAAATACATCAAAACATGTAATTATATTGAGTCGAGCTGACAATTTAATTTGCAAGTTTGCATTATAGAGGTTCTCATTAAATGTGCAAAACAATTTTCTAGATATGAAACTCCCAACCCATGACTGTACTGAACTCACTTTTGGTTATCCACAAAAAGATTTATGCACATGCGTCATGCGTTCTCTTTCTATTTTTATTGCTCGTTAGTTCTTACACTTTGGTAATACAAAGCATCCTCAAAGTCATTGTGAAAAGCAAAGCTGAAATAATGGTTGTTTTAGATACCTCTTGTGAGGCCGTCAATTAACTTTTTGTTAGCATGATTGACGTGCTGCAGAAACCTCAGGAGATGAAGCTCTCTAACCCTTCCCCCTTCATATGTTCAGCTATTCCTCTGCCGCTTTGAATCTGATAGCCTGTAATTTTAAAGCACTGGATCCAGGAACCGCAGTTGTGTAATGCTGCAGCGTTTCTGAGCGTTCTCAGAACCTCTGAGCTCCAAACCAACAGTGAAACGCAGCGAATAAGGGGCATTCCTCGATTGTGAAGTCAGAGCCGTCTGAAACTTTAGCTCGTGTTTATTTAGGTCCCTGCAAATATGCAATAAGTGCCCCAGATGTTTTGTTAGTAATATATAAATCTGAAATTCCTCCCGCCTTTTACATTAAGTCCTTCTGCAGCAGGATTCCGTAGTTTTTTTGTTTGTTTTTTTTTGTTGACTTTGTGGTCTGTTTGTTGTCCTTTATTGAGACGGCAGGTTTCAGTGGAAAAGTCTAATGGTGCCTGGCCTTGGATTTTGAGGAGATCTTAAGAACACTAGGGTTGTGCTCAGGCCGCTGGTTTGTCAGGACTTTTCAGGGGTGATGAAAGCTAATGGATGTTTTTGCTTCTCCACTCTTCTACATGGACAGAATTGGACTTAAGGGACAGCGCTTCAGTTGGGAATAAAGATAACAACTAAGAAGCTGCGATATTGATTAATTGCCTAAAATAATGGCCAATTTTGGAATAAGGGAACGTTTACAATTTTAGGGATATAATTGTTATTTTTGCTTTGCTGCAATGCAAAGAAAAGAATTGTAGCCTGGCCATATAAAGCTGTGACTTTAAAGGACTAGTTCACCCAGAAATTAAAATTTTGCCATCCTTACTCATCCTTATGCTGTTCCAAACCTCTATAATTTATTTTCGTATGTGTAAGTCAGTGGGGTCCCAACAACATTGACTTTCATTGAAGACATTTTTCAAAATTCAGAAAAAAAGAAAGTCATGCTTAGAACGACATAAGGGTGAATTAAATGATGACCGAATTCTCATTTTTAGGTGATCTTTCCATTTAAGACTAAGGAGAAGAGCCTGCGAACTGGTAGCACCATCAGTGGGCAATTCTATTTATCCATTTGGACTATTATTCTATCCAAAGTCATTTGCATTGCATTAAAGTTGTGCGTGTTATTAGTTCATGCATTCCTTTGGAATCGAACCCATGACCTTGGTGTCTCTTTGAGCTACAGGAATGTTCATTGGTCTGAATCAACATGCAGGTGGTAAGTGGCAATCATTTAATTCAATATTCATAACCAATGCTGAGTGCTCCTCCACTTTTCATATCATTCTTACATCCCTGAATATATGCCATCCTTCAAAAACCATGTGATGACAAGTTTTCAAAATGACCATAATAGTAACGTGTAGCCAATGTGAGTTTTTATTTTCTTTCAGCGAGCTGATTCTCATCTGCAAAAACATGGACAGGAAATGTCTCGGCGAGCCCATTTTCCCTGTCCTCTGCCTCAGCCGACCACTAAACAAACAAAACTAATCAAGAGATGTCCACCACATTCCATTAGAAATCACACCATGAGAGGGAAATGCAGAATTAGGGGACATACTGTATTTAGGGTCGGCCATGATGCAGAAGTGAAAGAACGCGTGAAAATTGATGTTGACTCTAGCATGAGGTCATGTTGATGTAGGTGCTTAGCAGAGGCCCGTGTTGTGAGCACGAATGTGCGCCAGCGCTCCCATAAAGGTGTTGAGGGAGAGCCAGCGAGCTTTGATTTGACAAATGCCGATTCTGCTGAGGTAAGGAGCGCTTTAGCGAGCTGCTAGTCAAACTCTCCTGACCTCCTGAACTAAGAAAGCAAGCACCCTTCTCTTTGCCGGCTCATTTTGTGCTCTTTCAGCCTTACATGGTCAGATCGTACATGCATCCTTATCACGAGCCAAGCTGGGTCAAAGAAAAAAACAATCTTGAGAGGTGATGTTACTGCTAGCATGATGAATTTGAGCAGTATTGAGTAACAGATGACCTACACAGGCTGCCAAAGACAAAAGCTGACTGATGATGTTGAAATCATTAAAAAAAAAAAAAATCCCCTCAATACCTCAGTGGTATGATTCGACGCTAGTCTTATTTCCCCGTCTATTCATTCTTTAACAGACCTCAGTCTTTATGTGTGTGTCTGGTAATGGTAGCAGCAGTAATTGTTTAAGAGAGCCTTTATGGAGTGAACTCTTTCCTTCTAATCAGAAGCATATTTACATATTCGCGCACTTTCCTCCTCTTTCTTTCCACTTCACGTCATTGCGTTCTTCTGAAAGAGCCAATTAAAGCTGATTAAACCCTGAGATCAAAGCCGCTGCCGTGGCTGTCATTCAGGATTTCTTTTTCGAATGTATATTTACCTGCGCGCGTTAAATGAAATGCATCCTGGCTGCTTTACATAAGTGGAACTATACATCACTTTGTGGTATTGCAGCTCGGTTTGTATTTGTAAGTTGAGAAGCATTGTGGAATGAGTTAATTTCTTCATCAGCACACAGCTGGCAGTGAGTCAGATAGAGAAACACGCTCTCATGGTGAGAGTTTTTAATCAGCATCGCTCTGTGTGGAGACAAACTGGCATTCGAGAGACTCTTACCTCATAATTACAACTGCTCCTCATGCTATTAATAAACATCTCAGGTCTGGCTTTTTTAAAGCGGATTTTATTACCTTTCAGTTGGAGTCCAAACTAGCGGAGACACTTGCCTGCTGTACTTTGCAGGGCTAGTGATTCTAAGTGAGCAGAAAAGACAGGGACTTTATTTGATACACGTCCCAGTAGTCAGAAAATGTGTTCAGAATGGACCTAATGTGATTCAGAGGAGATAATCGTAAAAAATATATTTTGTATTTATAGTAAGTCATTTGGTTGTGTAGTAGCTCTGTTCCAGGACCTATTGAACTGCCAACTTCAGCATCAAAGGCTGTTCCAAAAGGTTTGTAATGTTGTTAATATACCACATATTGACCAAATTCAAAGGTTGCATTGCACGTAAGGAAAGCAATCCAAATATGCATTGTGACTAGCTTTTCACATTTTCAGTTAATGACTTAAATTACTGAATCTTTAACCAAGTATTTGTGGGCTATGGATTATTATGCAGATTTTTTTATTAGAGTATTTTGTTAGCTTTTCAGCTTACTACCATCAAACACTACTGGAATCTGGTGTGTCCCAGTTCAACATACTATCTGTCCTGAATACTATTTGAAATTAGAATTGTGTTCCAAATCGTAGTATGTTGAAATGAGTATCCCAAAGGTACCTGGACAATCTACTATTTCTGGTGGATATTTGGAAGTTTGCCCACAACCCATTGCGTTTTGCAGGAGGATTCAGTTCAGAACTACAAACATGACATACAGTGCCGTTGCGCTACGGGCATCCCGATTTCAAATAAACTCTCCTATCATTAAAGTCAAAAACTAAACAACAAAACATGGCAAGATACACACTAGCAATTGTGAGATATAGATTCACAGTTGCGAGTAATAAAGTAAGAGACTATGTTCTCAGAATTGCGAGTTTATATCTCACAATTCTGAATTAACTCGTTATTGCATGTTATAAAGTCAGAATTGCAAGATATAAAGTTGTAATTCTTAGAAAAAAAGTCTCAATTGTGAGATTAAAAAAAAAAAAAATCTTGTTCATATCTCGCAATTTGGCATTTCAACTTGCATCTGACATTTCAACTTGCCAGAATTGTGAGATAAAAAGTTACAATTACCTCTTTTTTTTAATAAGTTGCAGAAATGGACTTACATAGTGAACATTTAGAAATGTTCACAGTTACGTTCAACCATACATTCAACTTTTAAAATGCATCATGCAAAAGCATTTGACAAGATCTCTTCATGAAAGACCAATGACAGAAAGATCATCGTGCTACTTCTTTTCTCTCCACGGTAGGAAGAATTATGTAGCGCAAATTAAATTAACTGAAATGTGAAGTATGTATATCAAAAGTGTTTGATTATTGTGGTAATTTTTTTTTATTGAAGTGTGAAGTATGTATATCTGTAATGGTTAAACCTCTAGGCTCTGTTAAAAAAAATCATCCAAGATAGCATGATAAAACATTTCATTTAATATCAAAAATTGTTGACACAAAAACAGATCTTGTGTGCTGTTAGCTTAGCACCATGCGAATACAAAACGCAATTACCTAGTTGCTTATGAGGTTCAGTTTCAGTTACTATGCTGCCTTAATGGCAAGTACCTATGTAGACAGTCTACAGCAAGGCATGTTTTGGAACAGGGTCAACAACCAAATTGTGGGAAATTAGCATTCGGTGATGCTGAGACCAAAACAATAGCAACAGCAAACAGGCCCTTTGTTTATTTCTTCCTGGCCTGATGCAAACAAAATGGGGGATGCAAATTGATAGGGAGTCAGCTGTAATTACAGACTCGTTATTGTTAATCACTGACGCACACAGCATTCAAACATGTCTTTAAGAATGGGTAAAAGCAGTCGTGCGTGTCTCTTTGAGTGATGAAATACTTGAGAGGATTTGATGAATGTGATGGAGGTCGTGTGTGTCTATGGAAGGCCTGCAGACCTCATTAAGGTTCGCTTTAATGAACACAGCCTCAGTAACAAGAACAATGGCCACTTGTTGCAATTTGTCTGCTGTGTGTGTGTGTGTGTGTGTGTGTGTGCGCGGCTGCAGCGCCAGTCAAGTCTGTGTCAGGCGTCTGCGAGACCACCGCAGATAATAACGGCCCTCCATTAGTTCAGGTTAGACTTAATGATCGGGAATTGAGTCGGGCGCTTCTGAAACGCAATAGCGAGTCACTCAGGATCTGTGTCAACACAACCAATGTCAGCACCCTGAATGAGTGCTTGTGTGTGGCACAGGTGTGTAAAAGCAAGGGCCAGCGTCGTTTTGGAGTGGCTCCAGTGGCGCTTGGGTTTGTGGATTAATCTCATTTCCAGTTCGTCCATTAGCTACCCTCAACCCAGGAACCTGAAACCGCCCCATAGCTCCAATATTCAATTATTTACAATTTCATGCTTGCCTGAGATTTGTGTTTTTCTTGTAAATGTAAAGATTATGCAGCAGGAGTCCTTTATGTTGAACTCTGAGGTAATGATTTATGCACTTTTTTTCCCTTAAAAGGCTTTGCGGAGTGGAAGGGTACATCTAGTTGAGCTGCATGACGGAGCGCTTGCACTCAAACATTTCTAGGCTTAACTGCGGCAATACTTCACTCGACTAAAATAGAGGAATTTATCATAAAGCTCGCAAAATCATCCAAAGCCGGATAAATATAAGTGACTGCATGCTTGCTCGAGAAAGAGAGATTTTTCTTGGAACTGGCCGTTGCAGCCGCAGTGAAAGAAAGGTTTTTTGAGGTTTTCCTGAACGAGCAGCACAGCCCTGTGGCACTAAACATAGCAACGGTGAATTTGCCAGACAATATCTTATACACGGCGACGTGGCTGGTGTGAGTGACGCTCGGTGTGCGTGTGTGATATACCTGCATCTTTACAGGTCGAGCTGCTGTCCGTGGGGGCCACACAGCGCTCGGCCCCTGACAGCGCTGGCCTGGAGCCATGCTAATAATAACAGCCAGCAGAAATATGCACAGAAGAGGGGAGATCTGGTAGCGTAGCTGGAAGAGAGAGGAGAGGGGCACGGGAAAGGGTTCTGCACTCAGGAATGTGTCATCTAAGGAGTCTCAAAGTACAACGGATTCTGCTGTGAACATGCATATCTTTGTACTTATGATATATTATATATCATTATTTATAATCATCCTATAATATCGTGTGTGTGTGTGTGTGTGTGTGTGTGTATATATATATATATATATATATATATATATATATATATATATATATACACAGTATATATACATACATATATAACACACACACACACACACACACACACACACATGTACGTACGTACATACATGTCTTAAACTTGAATTACTGAAATTTGCTTATTATTAAATGTTTTTTAAATATTATTGTTAGTATTATTATTGTAAAAATTTATATAATATACATATAATATTTATTTATATTTTTAATTATAGATAGATTGTATTATATATATATATGTAAAAAAATTACATATATATATAAAACTATGTCATTATAAATAATTCTTAAAACATTATTTTATATATATCTTGGTAAAAAATAATTATAAATAAATATGAATTAATTGTATTACTATTACTACTACTACTATTATTATTATTTTAGAAAAAAGAGCTTTTAATAATTACTCCCTCCCCAAATCTTGACGTACATTGGCATGCACTCTGGGTGACCATTTGTTAACATTTTTAGAGCTTGTGTTCTGCGTGTTTGCTCACAAAATACGGTTCCTTCTCTCCAACTCCCGAATGATGCATCCTCGAGTAATGCCTGCCAGTGAGGTCATCCAGCCCGAGTTATTATAATCTTATTTCTGCTATCTCTCCTGAGGAATGCAACGCCCTTCATTTTTCAGAAATTTCTTGTCAATTAATACTCTTAAAATCTCGTGCACTGAAGAAAAGTACATTCCATTGTCTGAGTTCTGGCCTATAAAACAGCCACATTGAGGAAGATTAATACTGATGGAAAGGAAAACTGGATGGAAAAATGTCACTATCCGTGCCGATAACTCCTCAGGGAGTGAATGTTTTCGCACAGTTCAGAGACTTATGAGGCATAAACAAATAACATGACAGAAGCTGGTTTCTGAGGATGGAGGACAAGGGGTAGCCTACATGTTGCACACACACATTGAGTGTACGCTTCATGCTTTTGGCTTGTATTGCTACCATGTAGGGCACAATGGGGAAATATTTCTTGCATATTGATGTTGAGCAGAGCCTTAAATCACTGGTGGGTTTACCCATATTTTTTCTTTCAGTCTTGTTGCCGTTCTTGTGTGCAGGGTTCCATAGACACACTTTACAAGACACATCAGGAACTTCTTAGCTTTATGAGAAATACATATTTATGTTCCATTAAATGTTCCAGCTGTAATATATACAGGAGAGTGCTGGGTTAGGTTAATTGTGAGAGAAAAAGTGAGCAGCTAAATGCAGCCTCGTCCTAAATGAGGCCCTCATGTTAGGTCAAATGTAGTATGTAATTGATATTGATGTTTTTAATACCTCAGATTGGTGTTCAGTAGATGGCCTATATGCAGAAACAAGCTTTAAAGTATAATTACACCCAAAAATGTAATTATGTGCTGCTCTATGGAAATGAAAGCTAATTGGATCTGTCAAAAAAGCACATTTAAAACCACAAAAGTAGTCTGAAGGACTTGTGTGTTATATTCTAAGTCTTATGAAGCCATGCAATAGCTTAATGTGATGGTTAGACCAGAACAAGTTCCCCTCATCTGTAATAAATATGTTATAAATATAATAATGTTAACACATTTTATATTTATTATAAATCTCTCTCTCTCTCTCTCTCTCTCTCTATATATATATATATTAGATATATATATATAGATATACACACACACACACACACACACAACACACACACACACACACACACACACACACACACTGATTTACTGGAGACAACCACTAAAATGTAATTTAGTTTAACAATAAATCTTGTCATATTTAGAAAAAAGAATCATTAGATGACATAAAAGCCCCAAAAAATAATTAATTGTCATTTTAAATCTTTACTAATCTTTGACGCTATCCTTTAAACCACTAGGTTTTACCAATTTGTTAGCAAGTTTTTAATCATATCATAAATATAATAACATTTAGTACGATCACTTTTTATATATTTTTACATTTTATTTTCACATAAGTTTTTTTTTTTATTATAAAAAGAGACACTTTACTTTTGTTTTTTTATATTTTTTTTTTTATGTATGTATATTGAATTTTTTTAGAAGACCCAAATGGGGTGTTTCTGTTTATACAACTTTAATAGTTTATAGCTTCTGTGGAAGGCAAGATTATCAATACATGAATTAAAATCGGGCTTGTTCATGCAACAAGCATGAACAACGGTTATTATATGACTTCAGAAGACTGGCAGTGCAATGCACAGGCTGTATGAACTGCTTTTATTATTATTTTTTTTTTTTTTCGTGTATTTGTTTTGTTTTTTGCAGTTATAGCTTGACAGACCCAGTCCCCATTCACTTAAATGGAAAAGAGCAGTTTCTTCAGAAATTCTCTTTTTGTGTTCCAGGGAAGAAAGCCAAACGGGTTTTGAATGATATGAGGATGAGATAATTTTCCTTGCAACAATTTGTCAGTTGTCAACATATGATGTAGTGAATGTACACGATCGCTTTTATAAAACGGTATCTTGCATGACATCACACTGAGCTCACACATCACACAAACCCGGACGAATGAACGCTTAAACACTTAAGCTCTGGCAGGCGTCTTCTCGCATGCTTTGGTGATCCGAACAGGTCATGAAAAACGTTATGTATCATGATAAGGATGCTAAATGCATTTGGCTTCATTTCTTCTGCATCACACGCAGTGTAGACAGTGAAGCACTCATCAAAAGCTCACTGAGATACATTCTGCTTCGAGGCATTTTCTGTCACGGCTATCTCCGTGACTAGATATTTGGACAAGAATCTTTTTTTCCACTCTGGTCTCTCGCAGTTATGTAAGAAGAGAGGTAGCTCAAAGCTAAAACCACTCAATCTTGGACAAAAATGCTGGGAGGGAAAAGCTTTTTTCAGTTTTTTCCTCAGCAAGCCGAGGATAGTGTAAAAGAGGGATTGAATGTGGTTTGGGACAGCTAGTATGCTAGGTATGTTTTTTTGTGTGATGCTACTCAGACGTCACGTAGCGCTATCATTCGGAGTGCAGATAGAAGTCCCTTCACTCTCTCTCTCTCTGTGGTCAGCGAGTTTGAGCATGAGGCTCTATCTGTCTACGCAGCATGTGAAACCCTTGGGTTTTTCTTTTTTTGTGCGTGTTGCTTACGGGAAAGAGAGCTTTTTTCCTACCATATTTGGTCATGTGGAGCCAAGCCAATAGGCAGCAGACGTTTGATGCCGTACAAGCATCTCAATTTGGCCTTTTCCCTCTTGCTCTTTTTTTTTTTCTTTTTTGAGGAGCTTGCATGCTGATAGTGGTGCGATCTTTAGACTTGCATGAGAGGACCATTTAAAATCAGCATTTTAAAATGCATAACATGAAAGCGTCTCTGCACCTGAAATGCATTTCCAGAAGCACAGCTGCTGTTGTGCAGAAATAAATGGCCCTTGGTTTAATTAGTTAATGCCTATGAAAATTGCCCATTCAAAAGCGGAAACAGAAACATTTTTCCGACATCCTGAACCCATGTGCTCATGTTTCTCGTGTTCAGTTCTTTGTGCTGGAAAGAGAAAGTGAACATTAAAGGTGAATGATTTGGCAAACTAAATTATTTTACATATGCAAATATACATATGTTTTTTAAATATAATATAATAAATTATTTGTATATATTAAATTTGTAAATATATGTATATGATAATACATTATTTCAGTAATAAATAAAACACTGTGTATTTATAGGAAGTAAGAAATTATTATTTTAAACAATATAAGAATTTTAAAATATTTTTTTTATTTGATTAGGTATATTAATAATAATAATCATAATCGTATAAATATATATATATATATATATATATATATATATATATATATATATATATATATATATATATATATATATATATATATATAATATGTTGCTTACCCAGGTATACACATGCAGTCAAAAGTTTTGAACAGTAAGATTTTTAAAGAAGTCTCTTCTGCTAACCAAGCCTGAATTTATTTGATCCAAAGTACAGCAAAAAATATAAAAAATTTAGAAATATTTTTACTATTTAAAATAACTGTTTTCTATTTGAATAGATTTTAAAATTTAATTTATTCCTGTAATTTCATAGCTCCATTTTTAGCATTTAAATGTACTTGATTCCTGTGATTTCATAGCTGAATTTTTAGGTTGTGTATTTCAGATCATACATCAAAGAGTACATTGTTTACTTATTACAGCTATTGACACTTACTCTGTATCCCAGAGCCTGTAATTGCATGGCATTGTGGGTAATTGAGTGGTTTAAGATGTATTTGGTGTTTGCATAGGTAACTGTAGTGATTCACAGGACATGCAGACGTGTCGGGGAATGCAATCCATTGTCTGGGAATGCAGGAATCTCCTTTTCCAACCTCAAGTGGAAATTCAGTGACTGAGGCCTATTTTTGCCCATGCTCGAATTTTTGATCCCCTCCTTCCCATTTTTAAAACCTAAGAGATAATGTACAGTCAGCGAGTCATTATCGCAAAATAAACCCTGATGTGGTGATCAGGTTCCAGACACAAAACCAAGGTTCCTTGCATCACCCTGAAAGAGTTTATTTCGCAATAATGACTCACTGACTGTACATTTATCCTACATATTGCATGTACAATATTTTACTAGACGCTTTATCCAAAGCAATTTACTTTTCATTTAAGATAAAATGACTTTTTTTTCTTTTTTTATCAATTCCATGCATGGATTCCCTCGCAATAGAACCCATGACATTGCCCATGTTTGAGTGCAGTGGACATGCATGCTTGCAGCATTATGTAAAGGCAAAGCTTTTGCATTATCGATGCCAGTGTAGAAATATTCTGAGAGATTCATCATGAGCATCAAATTCAGTGTCCAAGCCTAGGTTAGGTAAGTAGCATATCAACCAACTTTTCTTCTCTCCTCTTTTCCCAGTGACAGCCATGAAAAGCAGTTGCTGCTCTTCCTGCCAAAATCTCTACTGGATTTATAGCAGCACATCCTGCTCTTTTTCTCTCTCAGTCTCTGTCTCTCTTATTTACTCTCTCATTCCTTCAGTTTCTTCTTTAAGGCCCGAGAGTCATAATTGTGCTGATGCATCAGAGAGTCCAAACTGAGCTTTTGGTTACGTGGAACCGGCCTTCAATAAGCCAAACATCGCCAAAGAAATCAAACCAGCAGTTTTGCATAATACAGCTAATTTTCCATCAAGATTACTATTGATATTGTTGATATTGCAGGACTAGAGCCCTGATTTTTCATGCTAAAAACCACCATATAGAGAGTTTTACAAGAATGAATGGGTTCATCTGTGTGTAAATTACACAGTATGGGGATAATTTCCGTTTACAGCATTTTTAAGTTGGTTTTGCGCAACCCAAATTGTCTAAAAATCAGCAAATACAAAAATTTGTTGTGTACTGAAATTTACCACTAGTTAAGACTTACATTTGTAAGCATGTAAATAAGGGACATTTTATATTGTGACTGACTTGTAATCTAAGTTTGGTGGTTAATTGTTGTTTGAAAATGCTGTTGATTGTATATATAAAAATTATATGCACTTATAAGACCCCCTCAACCTGACTTCTTTAGTCCAGCTTTAATTAGGAGGGCAGAACCTCTTAAATCCCCCATAATTTGCTCTCTGTGTCCAATCTGGATTTGATTTATAAATAAATGTAGCATTATTTCAGAAAGGTTTCTATATGAAATGTCAGCAAATATCAAAAGTATCGAAGTATCAAATATTAATGATAATGGTTAATCGATATTCAGTATAATAGTCAAAAAAAGCTTTTTTTGGTTTGCTGTTGATTATGTGAAAACAGAAAGTTTAGAAACTGCACCAGACTATCTTTTTTCCCCTCTAAAATCTCTGAAGCACAGCATGTCGTCTGACCTTCAGCACATAAACACAACTGTTAATGGGGATTGTTGGCCCATCACATAGTGTTGTAATACTGTACATGAACCAGACCTGGTGCTGGACTCCTGCCATTGCTGTCCTGACACTGTCCTGAGATCTGCGGTCGTGTGCCGCCCAATCAATCAGCTGGCTTTATGGGAGAACTCCGGCTGGCCTCCAGTCACTTTTATTGGTGCTCTCAATTTCCTGCGCATCTCGCCGAGCACACAATCCCATAATTCAGCAGTGGGTCTGTAGGTTTGTCATCACGGATGCAGACAGACAGACAGAGGTGCAGTGTGGATTTCATTCTCCTGGCTCGGGTTCGAGACCCTTCTTGATCTCTTTATTTTCTCCAGATCTCCTGGTTTGTTGAGTGAACACAGAGGAATTAGATTCTCTGTGCTCTTGTCTCTCTCTTGATTTGTTCCTATCCGTTCAGTGACTGGGATGTTTGAATTTCTAAAGATATGTATTTGTTTGATTTTTAAGGGCATGAAGGATTATTGAAGGTTAAATTCAGCTTAAAGTCCCCAATGCAGTCAATTTACCACAGGCAGCAGAGGTTCTGTGAGTCTTAAAAAGTCTTAAATCGCCCTTAAAAAGGTCTTAAAATAGAGCAAAAAGTCTTAAATTCATAAAGCCGTGGCATTAAATGTTGCATCTTCCTTAGTATTTTTGTCTTGTTTTTCAAAACAATTATCTAAACAGTCTTAAATCTAGGTGTGTTCACTGGAGATGCAAAATGAAGATACAGGTCTTGTTTTCTGAGAAACTGAACAAACTGAAGTGAGTTTATGCTTAAAACAAGGACAGATATTGTCAATGGGAAATGAAAATGCTTTTCCTGTAAATTAAGTTAAATTTGAGCCCTCACTTCATTTTAAATGACTTCTTATCTTTTGTCATTTTGTAAATGTAAATGTATTTTGAATATTTAGACATTTGCAATGGACAACAACACAAAAATACTGATGACTTTTTTGCAGTGTGATCCGAAGGTACAGTTAAAGTAATTTACATTTTATAGATAAATATTTTTGTTCCACGAATTAAAAAGCCACTCATTCTGCTCTCTTGACATTCACATTTGGAAACCATATTGACATATTGTGTTCCCTTTGGTGTATTGCCATAATTTTAATGTAGTTATTTATTTATTTATTTATTTATTTTATTAACTAACATCTGACTATCACAATCATCTTGACATGTCTTGACTTTACAGATCTAATGATACATCAAAGGGTATACTGTATACATTTCAAATGATCATTAATTTAAACTAATGTAATCCACAGTATTCGTTTAAAAACCGTCTGTGTTGATTCAATTTAAAATCTTGTTCAAATGATGTGTTTCTATACTGTATGTGCTAAAATCAGCTAAAACATTTCCAGGAACACAATCTGATCAATAAATTACTCTAGTATGTAGCGGTTTTTTAAGTATAGAATTTGGGTTTGGGTTTTGATTGACATTGTAGAGCAGCTGTCAGTGAATCCAGATGGAAATGCTGGCTGCGCATATCTGGCATACCTGCAGTGTCTTTAATGAGATGTGTGTGTCTGAGGCTCTGATAGGCCGCTGACGCTGCAGATTTCTGGGATACCTTTCTGCACCTGGCTGCTTTTTTAAAACCTGAGAACATTTCCACTGTGATTTCTTCTGCCTTAACATTGAATTTTGCTAGAAATGTTGATGCAATGCGAATGTTGACTAATTCATGTTACGGCATGCATCAGAATCCAAAAATTGCATTTTCTCACACATTTCACTTGGAAACACATTAGATTACAGAATGGGTTATGAAATCCATGTTGACATTTAAATGAATTTGGAATTGTCCCATGTGTTTGTTTACTTTGGCTGCACGGTATAAACATTGTGAACTAATAGTGCAGTCAGTGGAAGTGCACTTCATGACATTTTGATGGTTACACATAGATTAACTTTACTTCTTCCTGTAGAGAAAATGCCATTTTATCTGGTACTTAATACCATGTTGTTTCATGGTGAAATATACACCATATTACAGTAAAACGCTTTTTAATGCAATATGTCTGCACAGTTCCTTCCATTTGTTAAAATCTTGGCCAGAGAAGACAGTCTGAATCGTCCTCCTACACCACACTCCCGCTGCGGCCGCAGAGAGTGTGTTAGCATAAACTCTGATAGCGAATGTTAATGGACCTATATTGAGAGACATGCAAATAAGGGCGATGGTTTATGTTGGCAACGCTCCGCTCTCTTCTTGAGCAGTAAATTTAGTCTCTCTCAAGTTGTCCAGAGTGGCTGGGGTCCAAAAGACGGTGGGTGGTAGATCCAAACATTTAGTTATTTAATCCTTCTGGCAGCCGGGTTGTGGATCACATCAGCTTTGGCTCTGGTTATAAAGAACGCTCTTTACCTCAACATTTATCTCGGCGAACTATGAGCATCTTGCTAATGGTAGATTGTTCAGGTTAAGTGTGTTGACGTTAATGAGTTTGTAATTATTTTTTATTGCAAAACGGGTACGAGGAATTGCCTGCGGTCAGAGGTGGGTTACATATCAGACTGTGAAAACTGCTACATTACTAAAAAACATTAATGATTCACCAGAGCACATTATTCCATTTAGTTTAGTTTAGTCTAGTTTAGTGTTGTATATTATGTAAGGAATAATATTTATAACATTAATGATTCATCAGTACACATTGTTATAAATGTTTAAAAAATGTGTGTTTTTTATTTTATTTTTATTTTATTTTATTTTTTTGGGCTGATATCACCAAACCATTTTGTTTTATTTATTTCATTTTATTTTATTTTATTTCAAATAATGAATATATAGAATTTTATTGAGAAATCAAGTGAAAGTATGTTCCTTAACAAAAATAGTTTTACATTTCATACATTTTCATTTTATTTTGATTTAGTTTAGTTCAGTGTTGTCTATTACTTTATTATAATATTATTATAATAGAATAATAATTGTTTTTTTAATAATAACATTTATAACATAAAAGATTAATCAGCACACATTATTATACATTTTAAAAAATGTTTGTATTTATGTTTTTTTACTGATATCACCAAGCCATATTTATTTATATATTTTATTTTATAAATAAATAAATACATATATATATATATATATATATATATATATATATATATGTATTTATTGTGTGTGTGAGTGTATATATAATATATATATATATATATATATATATATATATTTCTTATTGAATATCCAATTTTATAAAGATAAACAGCAGTAAAATGGGTTACATGCATGCGTCAAGCACCACTTGAGCAAAATCCCACGTAAACTACTGTAAGGACAATTTTCCATCTGTCATCATTTTTAGTTTTCTTCATCAGCTGCTCACTTTTCCCTACAGAGTTTAAAGTGAGCCAACTCTGAATCGTTCATGTGGTTTGGCACAGGCGTCCGTGTGTACATTCATGAGCTAGAGAACATCACAGACGGAGGCTCTAAGACTGCATTCCCATGGGTCATTGCAGTGATGAGCTTTGATGAAGGGTTAAGCACCGTACTTATGAGGAACATAGTAATTTAGCAGGTAAATGTGTTATTACAGCCATTACAGCGCGTGCTTTCTAAACAGGAGGCGTCTCCCTGCTCTCCGGGGGGAGCAGACCCCCGTTATGAAACACTGAAAAGGGAAAAAGTGCAGCGATGTGAATGTAGGCACACGGGTGGTCCACGAGAGGAAGAGACAAATCCATTTCTACATTCTTTCTCAGAAGACAAGGCCTTATTGTCAGTTACCCCTTCAGCGTGCGGCGCTCGCACACACCAAAACACAAACACACAACCTGAATTTCAATCATAAATTTAGCATGTGAGGTCAGCGCTGATTCAATTTGAGTTGATGGTACACAGTTGTGACAGTTTTATTAAGCTGAGTCAGTGCTGTTTGCTCAAGGGCTCAGATATGAAGAGCAGCCATGCTCCTGCAAACAGAAGATCCAGCTAAAGATAGACCGCATTCCTGCGGTTTGTGAATGCGGGCGCAGCGGTTCTGTCTGATAAGGAAGATCAGCTCGATCTCGCACTCGCCGTTTCTCGCTCACATTCCTTGCTTCCCCTCTCCCGCTGCTGTTTTTGTTTTTGTCCGTTTCTCTCTCTGTCTCTCAGAGTTATGTGAATATGGAGGAGGGGTTTAGGAGGAGGAGTGTTTCCTGTTCTCTTGTGTCTGAGACCCTCTTTCTCTCTCCGTTCTTGCACACTTTGTGTGTGTGTGTATTTGTGTATATTTGTGTGATACGGAACCAAGAAAAAGTGACGTTGTTAACTTTTTCAGTAGCGGGACAGTTGCTAAGCTGTGTGTTGGGTTTCCCAACCATAAGCCACTTTTTCCCACAAGAAAAATGCAAAATTGTTGGTTTTGTCACAGTTCATGTTCAGGCAATGTCATTGTGTTTTTCAAGTAGCATTTCAGCTGTTTCATTCATGTAAATGAAGTGCTGTTTTATAATGTATATAATTTATTTTTTATGTGTGTGTAATAGTGTTTTTGCATTTAGTGTAGATGTATCTGTTGTAGGTTAATTCTGTCACCTTAATATTGCTAATTGATTGAGTTACTTTATTTTATTTATTTTGTGCCAGATGAATTATAGCATTTTGATGAGAATAAAAAATCTAATTCCATTTATCTATTATAGTTTTGTTAATATGATTTAGAATTTTTATATATTTCATATTTTTTGTTTGTTTTGAGCTTAAAAACCTCATTTTGGAATAAGTGTACTTATTTTCTGTAATACTTGCCCCTTTACTCTGCTTTGATGTAGCTAGATAGCTTTTGTTAGACACTTGTAGTGTAGCTAACTACATTTTTTAAAAACCTATACTTTCAAACAAGTATCAAGCAAGAAGTCTGCAAAAGTGTGCATTTTTTGAACACGCTTTCTGCAAGCGAATTCTAACCAACCAGCAACAGCTCCATGATCACAAAAGAGGGAGGGAACGAGCAAAAAAAAAAGTAAAGGAATGGAATGGGCAATAATTGGGAGTCGGGAAGGGAAAGAGAGAGAGAGGGACAGTGTCAGAACAGGAGAGAGAGAGAGAGAAAGGAAAAGGGGGAGGGAGGGAGGAGGCAGACCCGTCGGCCGTGATTGAGAGTTTGCACCATAATGGGAGGGAGAGAAACGGAGGAAAGTAGGGAGGGTGAAAAAATGGGAAAGGAAGAGGCCGGCTTTGGCCCTTTCTGGTAGCTGCAGCGAGAGAAAGAAAGAGTCTGAAATACTCTTTGTGTTGGAGTGCTATCGAGACCAGAGAACGAATTTCTGCTATGTTTTGAAAGCTAAATTGTTCAAGAGGTTATCATCACTGAAGTGAAGGTAGGCCGGTCTGGAAACGGCCGTCTGAAGATTAATGACAACAGCTCTGTATCTCCTGGG
This sequence comes from Cyprinus carpio, assembly GCF_018340385.1. NCBI lineage: Eukaryota > Metazoa > Chordata > Actinopteri > Cypriniformes > Cyprinidae > Cyprinus > Cyprinus carpio. Next base: position 5,004,022 of record NC_056600.1, on the reverse strand, counting down.
TGGGCTCGGTTCCTCCGCCGTGAACCCCGCAGTATATTTAGTCAGAGTCTTTCTGCTTGACTGAGTGGATATCCTGTGCTAACATCCTTTCCTCACCCATTCTCTCTCCCTCTCTCTTTTTTTCTTCATTCTTCTCCCTCGCTCCCCCACAATTTCCATTTTAAGTGGTATTATGAAAACAAACTTGTGATCTGTTTGATGTCGGGCTGAGAAAAGATCGACTGTAAATGTCTTGCATATGGGAATGCGTGATTTTCGTGTAAAGGTTAACCAAATACTCGCAGCAGCTGTGGAATCCAGACCATATTCAGTAACGGAGGGCATTGTGTGAGTTTCTGTAAGGTTCATGCGTGAGACTAAAGGACACACGTGTTCTGTTGTTTTCCAGGGTCACGCTCTCAGGATTGAAGCATGGATGATGATTTCGAGCGGCGCAGGGAGCTCAGGAGACAGAAGCGGGAGGAGATGCGTCTGGAAGCTGAGAGGTAACGTGGGCGTCTTTCTCGCAAACTCTTCAGCCGTTTTGCACCGTAAACCGAGGGCTGTTAATGGGGTGAGATCATCAGATTCATTGTCCACAGCTTGCAAATTGTCCGTTACTGTTTGGCCAAATAAGTCATTGTGCAATCGTGCAAGATTTAAAAATGCTTGTTGATGTGTTTTCAACATTTCTACTCCTTTTTTTTTTGACTTCAGGTGTTATTAAAGAAGGCAGTTGTGAAAGGGGACTGAAAGTTTATCATCATGTACTAACCCTAAGTTCGTTCCTATATGATTTTCTTACACAAAATAACAAGGATGTTGACTTTTTTTCCATGTTCTGCAAGCAAACATTGACCAAGAGAAAAAAAACAATGTAAAGGACAATAAAAGTGGCCAGTTTAGCTATATTCACTGTGTTCAGGGTCAGTAACTGTGAGAATTTGAAGTTGTTTTGCATGGATTGTCTGTGCATCTTCTGCAGTTCTTCAGTTTGATGTCAGTTTTTGTATCATGGGATCAGATTAGGTTACTTTAAATATAATGACGTCTGAATGCAATATGAGAATAATGCTGGAAGGGAAGGTTTTCAGTGTATAACCAGTGTTGGAGAAAGTAACTTTTAAAAATAATGTATTACAATATTGTATAACTAATTGTGTTACTTATGGAAAGTAATGCATTACGTTACTTTTGCATTACTTTTTGTTACCTGAGCTGGGCTTGCTTATTTGTTTTTTAATAACAAAAAACCCAAAAGTTATATTTTTGGCAACTGTAAAGCCCCTTTTACACCAAAAGTGAAGTTAATACGCCTCAGCATGAAGAAAGTACACCTGCACCTCACTCACGATTTCTCTCAACACAGGACGGGAGAGGTGTAAGTGAACTTTTACACCAAAAGTGAAGTTAATACGCCTCAGATTGAAAAACAAGGTTTTTTTTGTTACAGGAAGGGATGTGTGTAAGTGAAAAACTTTAAGTTCTTCCTCACACAAAGTTATCATATTGAGGATTATGCTTTTTTGACAGCATTTGTCCCAATTAATTTTCATTTGTGTAAAACAGAGCATCCTGGAAATCTAAACTTCTCAGAATTTGAACACATTTACAGTAATTTAAGATTGATAAACATAATGTGTTTCCAGCATTCTTAAATCTTAAATTTTTAACTTTTGTCCAATAAGCTTCCTACCCATCTAAAGAGATAATGAATGTTTCTCTTTGTGGAGAAATAAGAAGAAAAATTTGCCTGCTGTTTATTGAGTCAGAGGTGAAAACAAAGAAATTACTGTTTTAATGTTATTGCGGTCTGAGGCTTGCACTTCCAGCTCGATTTTCTTTTTCTGTGATGATGGAGTCTGCTATTAAAGCAGAAAACTGGTGTTAACGTAACAAATGTTAAACGTCAGTGGACTGGCACATTCGCGAGCCTCTTGACCATTTAAGGCAAAGCGACACTCCCATAAACACTGGAAGCATTGACCCAAAAAGCCATTTTGCATCAGCTCTAGATTATCTCAGAGCACGGTGCATTTCTGGAAACACAGAAAACAGCTGTTTCTTGGACATCTATGCTGCTGTCAAAAAGAATTATTGTTAATGGCTAATGAGCATGCACATTGAGCTTATTATCATTCCAGCAGAGTGTAGGATGGCATGAATCAGCTCTAAATCAATGTCTTTCAGCAACAATTATTTCTGTTACCATTGACTAGGATGTTAAACCAGAGTTACATGGTGTACAGTTCGTTTTGAGTGTCAGCTTCCTATCTGCAGCAAACTTCCTGTTCCTCCAAGCATGTTACCATGAATGCTTTTCTTTTTCATGATTTAAGATTTATGGGATATTTTTCACCTAATCGTAGGGCGGAAGCTCGAAGCCGATTACGCACAGATTAGGGGCCATTATATTTTACAGCACAGCATAAAATGAATGCTTTTTTTGGCTATATGTTATAAACCTCTGAAAGGCTGGAATTGTGTTTTCTATGCCAAGTATCACATTTGGCAGAAAGCTACCAATGCAGCCCATTCAGCTGTGCGACACGATGTGATCTTGTGTTTATGTTCTTGTGGAGTCATTTCAATTTGGCCCGCTCTTCTTCGCCTGCTCGAGTTAGTGATAAAAGATTAAATCGCTCTATTAAATGGCTGGAATTATGCAAAGATGCTGTAACGATCAATATTTACTCTTTGCCCGTAACTGAACTAGTCAAAGCCATGTGTTGTCTTGTTGGCCCCGTTCATTTTGGCGGTCATTGCAATGCACGGTGGAAACAAAAATCAGTTTTCGGTGTACATATGATAAGTGCTGTCACTTTGCCAAATGGCTCTGCATTAGAAATGTTTACTGGCAGAGATTAGCGAAGCTCTCCATCTCTAGACGGTCTTCTGTGCAAGCCGTGGGACAGCGGGCAGGCAGATGTTGGCTCGGCACTGACACGGAAAAACAACGAGAGTCTGATAACTTTAATGCACGCAGGAGCAGCTTGGCATCCGGGTCCAGCTGCATTTCTATCAGGCGATGATGGCTTGATGTGCACCAGTCCTTTTCATCTGGAAGACTTGCAAACGTTTCAACTGCTGAAAATGACAGGAGAGGGAAAGCATGTGAGAGAGGGAGGCTATGTGCTCTGACTTTTGTCTGCATGTGTTACTGTAACTTGCTGACAATCTAAAATGTGCTACTCTTTTGCTTTAGATATAATGCTAATATCTCACAATTGACAGAAAAAAGTCAGAATTGTAAGATATAGATTCAGAATTGTGAGGACAAAAAGTCGTTCCCATAGACAAAACATGCTGTTTGGGAACATGTTTAAAAGTTACTGCAAAAAAAGTAAACATTACAATTATAAATTTTTAACCCATTAAGCTCCATTCCATTTTGTTAGTTTAAAGAGATAATGGACCCTCTGGTGAAAACAAGTAATCACCTTATTAATGCTTTTGTAGCCTGAATGTTAAACATCAAAGGAATGGCACATTTGTGAGCCATATGACCATTTAAGGCAAAGTTTGCTGTGAAATAATCAATCATTTAGTAGCAAGATATCCTCAACTACAAATTCTGCTTTATTACAGCATTTTGCAAAGACTGCTGTCCCACTATTTGAATTAAGAGCCTTTTTGCTGAATGCTGGTGTATTGTGGTATCACCCATTTCCAATTTATCCGGCCTAAAACATCATCCATAAAGAATGAAATGCGGTTATTCATTTTACATGAAAGGTCAAATGAGCCCTTCCTGTTTAAGTGGGCGGCTCACGGCTGGAATAAGCCGCAAAGTGAATGAGACTTTGCCGATAGTCAAACATCTGGCTCTTTGAGACTATAACGACTAGATCATAGATCAGGTCTGCTTTGTATTTAGTGAATAGCTGGTCAGAGCCACTTCTGAGATGACTGGCACTGTTGAAGGGTCAGAGGGTTCGTGCTGTTTTTAAAGTACTATGTACACACACACACACACACACACACTTCTGTGTGACTGCAGAGGCCTTTCCCGAGACAGGTTGATGCGTTCCAGCTCCAGTCGGGTCACTGATACTCCGCATACACACACAGGAATGTTTTGACGGCTGGCTCCGTGTCCCCGTTCACCATGCTGACGGAAATTTCTGAGTAATGATTACCAAAACCTGCCATTCCTGTCCAGTCCTCTGATTCTATTTCAGCATCAGCTGCAAAATAAATTCATGTTTCCATCCATGCTGAGAATTTAATTAATGCTGGAAAAATCTGAATATTACATTTTAAGCAATTTGTGACTGAAGTAGTGTTTTCAGCTGCATTGTTTAATAGAACAAATTCGTCACTTCTGGAGAAATTGCCGGAGAAATGGAAATGCCAGTGATCGCTGGCAGATGCATTATGTTTGGATCGAGTGTGTCAGACAGATCTGGGAGGTAATAGTAGCCAATCATCTAAGATTATTCAGTCACATGACTCAAGGCAAAAAGTCACATGGCTTGTGTTTCCATCATTCAGAGGTTTTTACACAAATAAAAAAAAATTATCCACCTAAAGTAATGCTGTAAGAAAATAATTAATAGAAAACTGTGGGGTCTTTTTTTTTTGGCTAAATCATTAGACTATCCATTTAGTGTACAGAAGTTTCTGTTAACCCTAAAACAAGGCATAATTTAAAATATGGGCAAAGCCCAGTATTTTGGGCCATATAATTTTGAATTTTTCTTACAGTAAAGTTTTTTATATTGTATGCACATCTTGATGTTTCCATCCAGAATTTTTTATTTTGTATATTTTTTTTTTTATTTTATGCTAATTTTGACTTGTTGCATAAAAAATGCTGTCCGGAAAACACCAAAATTTAAAATAAAATTATAATTAAAAAAGCATAAATTAATAAATATACCTTGTAAATTTTGGTGTCAGTAAGATTTTTTTTTTTTTTTTTTTTTTTTTTAAATAATGCATTAAATTAATCAAAAGTGACAGTTATGACAGTTATGACATGTATAATGTTGCAAAAGATTTCTATGTCAAATAAATGCTGTTCTTTTAAACTTTATATTCATGAAAGAATTCAGAAAACATGGATTGTGGTTTCCACAAAATATTAAGTAGCGGTTTTCAACATTTATAATAATAATAAATGTTTCTTGAGCAGCAAATCATCATATTAGAATGATTTCTGAAGGATCATGTGACACTAAAGACTGGAGTAATGATGCTGAAAACTCTGCTTTGCATCACATATATAACTTTTAATTTTTTTAATATATTAAAATAGAAAACTTGTTCTTTTTTGAGCAGTTTTAGCTGGTTCTGTACAGTTTTCTCTATGGAGTGGAGACCATCTTGGCGCCACACATCTGTGCTGTTCTCATGAGAGGCCAGGAAGAGCTCAGGAAATAACACCCATCCTCAACGAATGGCCCATTCCAAACACACTCTCTCCGGCTGGTAGAGGAAAGGCCCGCTTGAGGGTATACATGTGTTCGAGGGATGCTGTTACAGAAAGCTTCGAGTTTACAGGGCAGAAGTGAGAGCAAGTGATCCTCTGCTGTGGTCAAATACAGATTGGACGGATCCGTGGCATTGGAGACGAGTGTGAGGTCAGTAGGTGGAGATAGAGAAAAGGCCGAGCGTGGGAATAGAACAGTTATTTGGCAGGGTCCATATATTTCTCTCTCCCAACCCTAGTGGAGTGTCTGTGATTGCTCTCCAGAGCCTTTGCCCTGTGTGCAATGTTTGCACTGACATTTCTGAGATGTTTGGACCACAAGAAAATACTTGTCAGCTGGATACATCCGTCGCCTGATTGTGCTCTCTGCATGTTGTGAGAGCAAATTAGCTGCAAAATTAACTGCATATCAGTTTCATTTCCCACACTGCTTCCTTTATAGACTTTATGAATCTAATAAAACATGTCACATTCTGTGTAGCTCTCACTGCATGCACTATAAAATAATTAATGCTACATGGCTGAAATATGTGGTTCATATGGAAAACATGTTCGCCTGATGTCTTGGTTTACATCCCATATGGCTACAGGTACCAGAGACGTGCCAGAACAGAGTTACAGCAGTGCCCTCAAAACACTGCAGAGACCCTACCGAATGTTATTGCAGCATGTTTTTTCTGATTTATTTTTGTGGTTATGGAACAGGGAAGCTTTATGCAGTCTGTGCAAGATAGGCGGTGTTCCCCGGAGGGATATCAGATCAGAGAGTCCAGACTTGATGCGCTGGAAGGTTAAAGCCGATTTAAAGGCATTCTCTGCTGTTTTGAATGCTCCCTCTGGATGGTATTCATTTTTAGATTGAGAGAAATCACTTTGAAATAAAAGTTTGATGTGTTGTAAAAACATACTGTAACCTTGATCTAAAACTTGGTCCAGAAAGACTTAGTTTCTTAGTTCGTCCATAAATCCTTGGATTCCCCTTGTCAGAAAGCAACAAACTGTTATTGTTCAGTTCATATGATGGCATTGAAGTGTTTTTGGAAAATGATCATGAGAAGCTGATTTAAGTAGACCTCACAAGAACAAAGTGAACATTTTGATAAGGTTTATACTTCAGTATAAATGTGCTTGAGTTTGGCTGATTGGTTTTTTAACACAAGGACAAAGGGAGAGAGGACAAGAACAACAGAATCAGCAGGAATCCGGCTCTCTATATGATTTCACTCTCCCTAAGGTTTTCCATGGGCGTTAGCAGAGCACCACATTCAGTTCTGAACACATTCCTGATCACAGCACACACCGAGGAAGGGCTTTTTGTCCAGATTAAGTCTTTCACTCCAAAATCAAAAGGGAAAAAAATTATATAATTTGCTTAAAGAAAATAATAAATTTATTCAGAAAGGACTCAGTAAATGCACTTATAATGTTACAAAAGATTTTTATAAATACCATTCTTTTTTTCGTGAAAGAATTCGGGGAAAAATGTAGCACTGTTATGCGATTACGTGCCTAATACAAATACCCTGCAATTATACTTTTACCAAACGGGCATACTTAAAGTCTGCTAAATCGAAACAACAAATTTTGTGCACTTTAATTGTACGGAAGTAGTGCTGAGGTCCAAGTAAAGATATACGTAAAGGGTTACACCACCACAAAATGAAAATTTTGTCATTAATCACTTAACCCCATGTTATTCCAAACCGTAAAAGCTTCGTTCATCTTCGGAACACAATTTAAGATATTTTGGATGAGAACAGGAAAGCTTGAGACTATCCCATAGACTGCCAAGTAGGTAACAGTGTATACAAATATATTTGATTGTTTAAAATGGAACGATTGCAAGTATACTTCAGGTACAATTGAAATATATTGCCTTTAAAGACTCGTATTACAGAGATCATACAATATTAATAGTGATATTAATATTAATAGTGATATTAAAACTAGTGCTGTCAAATGATTAATCACATCCAAAATTAAAGTTTGCATGATATATGTGTGTGTGTTCTGTGTATATTTATTGTGTGTGTGTATATATATATATATATATATATATATATATTATATATATTATATATATATATATATATATATATATAACACACACATACAGTATATATTTTGGAAATATTTACAAGTCTATATTTATATTCATATAATTTATATTATATTTTATATTAAATAAATATATTTAATATATAAACATAACATATTTTTCTAAATATATGCATGTGTGTGTGTGTATTAAATATATATATAATAAATATACAATATATTTAAGAAAAATATGGTAAGCTTATATATTAAATATATGTATATACAATAATAAATAAAACCATTGAAAGTACATATTTTATGTTATTTTAGGCATAATACTTAGAAATGTGCATTAAATTATATTAAAACAGAAAACAAGTTATTTAAAATGGTAATAATATTTCACATTATTATGTTTTTTATAAATGCAGCCTTGGTTGCACATAAGAGACTTATATCAAAGGCAAAATTCTTTCCAACCCCAAGAGTTTGAACTGTAGTATAAAAAAAACCAAGAGGAATACAAAAAATGTGAACTGGTTGAAAATTTGAGATAAAACATCAGCAGGAGACATGAGAGGGAAGTGAAGAAAGCTTGTCAGAGAGATGTGAAAACTTTATTTAGGTTACACGAAAGTCCCCTGGCTGTGGTGTGGGCCGAACGCCACACTGCCGTCAGAATCCTCTCATCAGCTGCCAAAGCTGAAACATGCACACACACACACACACACAGCTGACAGCCAGTGAAAGTTCATCCTCAACAGCAACAACAGCAGCAGCTGTGACTGTGTGTGCCAAGGTGACGCGAGGCCTAACTCTTATCGTCTCTAACCAGTATAACATCTAACTGTCTCTGTGTAGGATGGCGTATCGCCGGAATGAGGAGGATGAGGAGGAGGCCGCTCGTGAGCGCAGACGAAGAGCGCGACAGGAGAGAATGCGCAGTAAGGACAGCGAGGATGTGGCCTACCAACCCGAGACCCCGGAGCTCAACAACAGCCACAGGTGAAACACAGACACTCCTAGAGTATTACATGACAGGAATACTGTGGTTTTCTCTGTTGCTTTTGTGGGCAGCACTGATAAATAACTTCCTGTAACAAGTCAGCACTGCAGAAGCGGTGACATGTTCAGACACTGAGGCTTTGTGCAGTGAATGGACACAGAAGACGGTCAGACAAGACCAGAATTGTTCTCGATGTGTGAGCAGACATAGTTCTGTCTATTGTCCGTAGTGCTGACGCAGGGAAAACGTTTGCCAAGCTCTGCGGTCAGACTACATTACCCTACAGTTGAAGGCATATGGCATTCCACGCTGCTCATGCACATCTAGAAAGAAAAAGGGAGTGCAGATCCACTTTAATTCATAATTCCTCACTTTCATTTCGCATGTCCAGGTTTGCTGATGTGATGTTTGATGATACTTTGGATAAGAGAGGAATTTACTTTTTTTTCTTTAGGGTTGTAATGTTGCGTAATGACCAAATTTTAGTTGATTATTTAGTTGATAGCTACTTAAGTTTGGCTGTATGCAATTTTTGCATGTTATATTTTATACACCACTGTTGAAAAAACGTTGAGGTTGGTTTGATTTTTTTTGTTTTTTTAAAATAGGTCTTATCCTCCTTAGGGCTCAATTTATTTGATCAAAAATACAGTAAAAACTGTAATATTGTAAAATATTATTATGATTTAAAATTTGAATATATAAGATTTTAAGATATAATATATAAGATTTTATATTTTTTGCTGCTCAAGAAACTATTATTATTATTATTATTATTATAAATGTTGAAAATAGCAATTCTGCTTAATATTTTTGTGAAATCCATGATACCTTTTTTTTTAATTGCAATAATTTAAAATAAAAATCTGTTGTATGAATGCAAAAGTATTTACTGTTACAATTGATCAATTTAATGCATCCTTGCTGAATACAAATAATAATTTCCGACCCCGAATATTTGAATGATAGTGTATGTTGACACATCAAGAAATATTTATACATTATTTTAAATATAAGTAATAGTGTGGCCTGCTACAGTAAAACAGATGGGTTTTTTTGTCATTTTGCACATTAGTTTCTAATGCACGTGTTAGTTTTTCTAATATGTGTCTAATAGGTGACGAATATGTGCCATTTATTTTAAAATTGACTTAATAAAACAAAATGTTGTCTAAATATATAGAACATTTTCATCAAAAGATGAACTATAACAAAAAAAATACTGTATAAAATTAATATAAGTGGCCAACATTTTGATATTATTAGCATCAGCATAAGATTAATTTCAGCCATTTAAGCATTATCATATATATATATTTACATAATTTGAATATATTATTTACATATTTGTCAGGTGTATCCTAATGGTGTTTTTTATATTCAGGCATTATATTAGCCACCATTTCTCTAGATATTGCCGTTGGCCAGCTAATATCAGTCGAGCACTCTAGTCATATATGCAACAATATAATTTTTTATATTTTGTCATCTTTTTTTCTTATGTTATTTCTTCATAGCGTGACGGTGACAGAGAGCGTATCCACCTCAGTGGTGACCTCCAGCGGGATGGGAGAGGGGGACGATGAGGAGCAGGCCCTGCTGGAGCGCCTGGCCAAGAGAGAGGAGCGCAGGCAGAGGAGGATGATGGAGGCGCTGGACAGACAGCAGGAGCTGGAGAGCAGCCAGACCTCCCGCCACAGCCTGGAGGAGAGCAGCGGAGGCCTGCGCCGTGGCCGGAGCTATGAGCCAGAGGAGGAGCACAACAGCAAGGAGGAGGTGAAACAGGTGGAAGAGGAGGAGGAGGAGGAGCTGGTGGAGGAAAAGCCTCAGAGGTCTTATCTGAGAGAACAGGTGTGTATTTCTTTCCCTTTTATGGTTTGGTAGACCTCAAGACCATGCTTTGTTTATGGCATTTCAACTTTATTCACCTGTAGGAATCCATTGAGGAAATATCTAAAATGCCTGAGGAGGTATGATGATGAGTGTTTTTCATTTTTTTTCTCTAATTTAACACAACAAAGCATGTGACTGCAGTTCCATTCATAGGACAATAATGAGCGAGATGCTGTGCCTTCTTCTGAAGTACACGAGGTGCTTGTAAATGAAGAGGTAGATGATTCTGCAGTTGTTTCGGAGACGGAAAATGGCACCGCAGAGGGTGCACAGGAGGAAAAGAGTGAGATAGAGGGATTGACAGAGAATGGAGTGGATGAAATGAGAGAGGCAGAAAACTTTGAGAAAGATGAGGTTTCAGAAAATGACGAGTCTTTGGTAAGAGTTGAGTTGCGTTTGAAGGACTGCATAAGGACGGATGGTTTAGATTTTGGGTGAGAAATGAACAGAAATGATCATTCGCAAAGACCTCATGAAATCAAAAGTTGAGATTTGTAACATACTTTGAGCCTTTTAATGCTACACTCTTTAAAAATAATTTTTTGTTACATGAAGAACCTTTAACATTCATGCACTCGTAAAAATAAGGGTTCTAAATCTGGGTTTTTCCACTGTGATGCCATAATAGAACCATTTTTTTTTCTCAATGTGAAGAACATTTTAAGAATCTAAAAGAAAATAAATAAACGTTTTTCATTATAAAGAAACTTTTGTGGAGTGGAAAGATTCCATGGATGTTCAAGGTACCATCAGTGCAAATAAAGAACCTTTATTTAAGAGTGTGGAACCTTTCTGTTGCACAAAAGGATCTTTATAGTAGAAAAAGGTTCTTTAGATTATTAAAATGTCCTTTACGCTAAAAGAAAAAAAAAAGTGTTCTTTTAGGGACTGTTCAGTAAAAGGTTCTTTTGGGAACAAAAAAAAGGTTCTTCTATGACATCACTGCAAAAAAACACTCCATTGATCGATGAAACCTTATTTTTTCAGTGCAGTGCACTTGACAAAGTAAACATTTAGCATAAACAGTATATGCATGTAAATGAGTGTTCTGGTGCATTCCAGTCAAAATCAAACCTCTTGTTATCTCCAATTTGCATAAACTGCTTTGTTGTTTGGTGCTCAGAAAATTACATATAAACAAAAAGTGGCAACACTAGCACTTTTGTCATTGACTGTGTGCATCTGAGTGCCCGTCATGTTCTCATGACATCATAAAGGTCGGGTTCAAAGATTTCCACCTTGGTTTCCAAATTGAAAGACCAGTGCCATTTTTTTTTTTTTTTTTTTATGCAATGGGTATTTTAGAACTTTCCAAGTTAAATGGAATGTACCAATTCTATTTACAGACAATATTGATTTTGTTCTCACAGGCATGGATGTTTTTGGCCAATAAAAATAATACCTAATGGAGCCTGCCTCCAGTAGCAATTAGCAAATCATAATCTGAAATGAAAGATTACTGGCTATTTAATATAAAAAGGCAAACCCTTTTATATGCCAAACACAAAAAAAGAAAACTGCATTCATCAAGCCATTTCATGGGGTCTTAACAGTTTTGGATACACAAGTCATTTCATGACAGCATTTTAACATTTTCCTCCCCAAAATCCTAAATCACTCCAGGCACTGGTTTGAGCACAGTGTGTAGTGTTTGCACCAGAGTGCATTTCACATTTAAACAGTGAGGTTTAAAACCTGATCAGAGTAATCAATGGTCAGCGTTGCACACCGTGTGTTCACTGCTTGCTGCATGTCTTTTGGGAACTGATGGGAAGTGTGTGTGAAAAGCGAGTGAACCAACAGCACCCACATTTTGTTCTTCCAAAACCATCTTTTTGTTCTTCTCTCTCACACACACACACGTGCATGTCACATACACACATCACTCAGTTCTGATTGTGTGTGCAGATGGAAGAGGAAGATGTGATGAGGAAGAATAAACAGCCCAATGGAGGAGTGTGCGAGGACAGCACTCCCAAACACAAGAAAGCTGAGAGGACTTTCAGGTCAGTGCTCATATAAACAATTAATGATTGTGTTAGGATGGTCCAGGCTTTCTTTTTCCAAACAATTTAGAGTTCCCAGAATTCCACATTTGGCAGCCTGTGATCTGTAAATCACAGCATGAATAAAGTGTTTTATTTCATTTATTTTTTTATTGTATTGTATTTTATTTTATTATTTATTTGACTATTTGTTTTCATTGCAGCAGATTGAACACACAAATCATATTACATTTTCTCCACATTTTCCTAATTTCTCCACTTTTTCTTCACATTAACATCAGGTCTTTGCAGATAATAGCAAATTAATATTTAAAACATAATACATATTTACATATGTAACGTAGTTCTCTGTGTAATATAGAAAATTTTTTTTTTTGTTTTCCTTTTTTTTTCTTTAAATATACAGTGCTTGCAAAACCTAATATGCATTTAAGCATTTTTCTTGCAACAATAACCAAAAATCATGTTTATAAATATTAGTGCTGTCGAAAGATTAATCGCGATTAATCACATCCAAAATAAAAGTTTTTGTTTGCATAATATGTATATATGTATGTTTGCATATATATATATATATATATATGTGTGTGTGTGTGTGTGTGTGTGTGTGTGTGTGCTGTGTATATTTATTATGTGAATATATAAATACACACAGATGCATGTACAGTGTATATTTCAGAAAAACATGTCATGTTTATATTTTAAATATATTTATTTGTATTAATTATATTAATATAAATATAGACATGTAAATACATGTAACTATTTTCAAAATATATACTGTATGTGTGTGTATTAATATATACATAATAAATAAGCACACACATATATTATGCAAACAAAAATGTTTATTTGTGTGTGTGTGTGTGTGTGTGTGTGTGTGTGTGTGTGTGTGTGTGTGTGTGTGTGTGTGTGTGTGTGTGTGTGTGTGTGTGTGTGTGTGTGTGTGTGTGTGTAAATCTTTAGATTAACAGAAAAGTTTTTTTTTTTTCATTTAATAAATCTCTGTGGTCACATTTAAATATTTATCTAATGTTGTAATCTAATGGCAGGAAGTTAAAAGCACATAAATACACCGTCTACGTTGTGTACAGGACATTAACATGAACAAATAGACAAAATAATCACAATCCACTTGTCTTGTTTGTCTGTTTTGACCTTGTTGAGATAAAGTGGGTTATTTATATGTGTTTAGCTCTATTCGCTTTGCGTGCTGGAGTATTTGACTCTAGTCACCTGATCTGCCCTGTCCTGAGGCCTGTTCTCATCTGTAACTGGAGACTGTGTTACCTTAGTCAGGGCTGTGCTGATTCACCAAGTCTGTGTGTGAATAGGTTGGGCTTTCTTTCCACGTAAAGAATATGGACACTTAAAGCTGCTGACAGGCCAATATAACCTGTGTAAGTAACCAACGGGGCACTGCTTGTTTGTTTGTGCGACAGCCGAGGCAGCTTGCGTTCTCCTGAGGTGCCAGAGGCAGACGAGGCAGACAGCGAGGATGCTCGCTTGGAGGCCGAGAGAAAACTGGAGGAACTGAAGAGGAGAAGAGATGAGATGGAGAGCGAGGAGTTCGAGAGGATGAGGCAGAAACAGCAGGAGGCCGAGGTGGAGCTGGAGGAGCTGAAGAGGAAGAGGGAGGAGAGGAGGAAGGTGCTGGAAGAGGAGGAGCGGCGGAGGAAGCAGGAGGAGGCCGAGAGGAAAGCCAGAGAGGAGGTGTGTTCGCTTAACGTCAATGATTCATTTCCTGGTCAGGGGGCTGTTTCACAGGCACGGTGGAATTTGCTTCGGTTTGCTTTTCTGTGAGTGAAAATATTGTCAGCAAAACTAGGTCACTTCTGTAAACACTACATTTTGAATAGCATGCAACTGTACTTGGATGTTTTATGGATGTCCTTCTGATAGTTTTAAACCTAAAAACAGTAAATAGAATCTTTATTTCATGCAAAAGATATATATATAATAATAGCAATATTTACCACAGTTATTATCATTGTTACTAGTGTAGGTTTTTAATTAAATATTGGATGTCTTTCAAACATTAACTTTCTTCTAAAGCTGCAATTATTTCCAATTGTTTGACGTTAATACGTTTCCAAATTAAGAGCATGCAACTCTAATAAGTATTTTTGTGTAACAAATTTGAAGGCAGCATCCTATGAATCCTACAGAAAAGGCAATTACAGAAATTCAATTAAGAGAAACATACACCACAGTTAAAAAAAAAGAATAAAATGAATGCTTTTCATTCAGTCAGTATAATAAATGCTGTTCTTTTGAACTTTCTGTTCAACGAATAATCCTGAAAAAAGTATGTTTTCCACAAAATAATAATAATAAGCAGAAGCAGCACAACTGTTTTGAACATTGATAATAATAAGCGTTACTTTAACACTAAATCAGCATATTATAATGATTTCTGAAAGATCATGTGACACTGAAGACTAAATTGTTATAAATTACATTTTAAAATATACTTAATAAGAAAACAGGTATTTTAAATTGCAATAATATTTCACAATATTGCTGTTTTTACTGTGTTTTTTGATTCGAAGACTTGGTTAGCATACGATATTTTAAGAAACATTTAAAAAAAAATCTTACCAACCCCAGACATCTGAACAGTAGTTTTTATACTATACATTGCACTCATTGCTAAAAAAACATCTAAAAATGGTTTAGTCTAATACAAGTAAAATGGCTATTTTACCCAGTATTAGTGAGTACTGTGTGCTTTTATGCTAAGAGTATCATATTGTTATCTTAGCTTTAACAGTAATTTGATATTAGGCAACCTGTGGCTGTGGTGTCAATTATCTATGAAACTCTTGTGCTCACAGTATCAGTATTGAACCCCGTCGTAATTTAAACGAATTCCACATCATTTACATTAACATTAGTGCGATCGCACCCTGTGTGAGTTCCACATGACTGCACATGAGCTTCAGAAACACAGCCGTCCCTCCTCGTGGAGGCCTGCTCCTAGCATTGTCATGCAAATATGTTCCTTGTTCCTAATAAACAGAGGCAGTAAATGAAAAAGGACTAATTAGAGATTAGAGGGCCCCGTGCTGATGCTAGCGGGCCGTGCCAAAAACCGTGGTGTAAATAAAAAGGCTTCTTTATGATTCCCCAGCTGCTGTGGAATGCGGGCGGCTGCCAGTTCACGTTACGCTTCCGCAGAGAGACCGTCTTCGTTCTGTTGTTCATTTGTCTCGTTATCGTTATCAAAAGGACATGTTCTGGGATCCCAAGTTAGTCTGCTGGTGGTGTTTTTGTGTGTGCCGTCTCTCTGTTTGAGGTGATGAATGTGCGTTTATTTTATTCTTCAGGAGGAAAAGAGGAGGATGAAGGAGGAGATCGAGAAGAGAAGAGCAGAGGCGGCCGAGAAGAGGCAGAAAGTGGAGGATTTTGTGGACGGAGAGGCCAAGAAGCCCTTTAAGTGTGTCAGTCCCAGAGGATCCTCACTGAAGGTCAGCTGCTGCCCTCTCTCTCTCACCCACATACACACACACACACACACACACACACACACACACACTGTCCCCATGATAAAGCAATTATCTGCCATATCTTGTAAACATAATGAGGAGGACAACAGCTTGATGATTGTGTGTTGATGCAGCTGGTGTGCACTGAAGCTTGTACGTGCTAGTTTAAAGGGAATGACCCCCTTTGTTACCATTTTCCCCAAAGTAACATAGTTACTAGAGTTATTGTTTGTACTTAAAAAAGTAATATGGTGTTAGCCACTTCTGTCATCAAAATTTGAAATTAAGCTTTAAAAAGCTTCTGAAGGAGATCTTATATGAATTTCATAATTTATATAATTGTAATGACAAGAATGGATATGAAATATTTTTCAATTTGTGAATAATTTGTATGTATTCTTAAATCTGTTTTTATTAGACATTTATTTTAATATATTATATCCTTAATGATAACTGTATTTCAGACATTTTTCTAATTTCCTGAATATTTTTATGTATTTCTAATTATAAAATAATTATAGGCTATTATAATTAATATGTAATAAATATAAATCATATATAGTATAAATTATAGTTTAATTATTATGTTATCATAATATATATATATATATATATAGTATAATATGATATAATTCTTGTATATTTATAAATACATACAAATTATTCAAGATTCAAAATGTTTGATATATTATATTATATATACAAAAATAATGTAATATAATATAATATAATGAACCTAAAATGTATACTTTCTCTTATAAATGTAAAAATAATGCAAGCACTAACTACTAGGCCACGTCACTGACAGATCTCAATCTTATTTATTTATTAATTCACAAATAAATGTAGTAACTATAGTATTTTGGTGGACACTGTGCTTACCATGGTAAAAAATATATTTTTTTAAAGTTTTATAAATGACATACATTTCTTGTGCTATCTACTTTGTAATATCTGTGCTGAAAGAAAACCCTTTCCTTCTATTCATCATGCGCAGATGATACGTTCACAGATCTGCTTTGTCATCATGTACACTGTATGTACTGCATGCTGTGTGATGCATTTGTGTGATTTAAACTCCTATTTTGTGGTAGACAGATAAGTTTAATATTAAACCGCTGTAATATCAGCCATAATATAGGTTATGGATTATAACAAAATAATAATTTGTATCACATCACTATATTGTAGTTGTGGTGCTCTTTGATGCCATACATCTCATTTCCAAATTCTTTTCCTGGTTTTTGCATGTTCGAATACGGGTTTCCTGTCATCAGTGGTTTTTCAAAGACAGTTCTTTTCTTCCCTTCCCTTAAGAATCCATCTTTTACAAAAATACAAAATGGCGCAGCTGTGTTTCTGTGAGATAAAGCCGAGCTGCGCTCCTCAAGACGTGAACTCTGGGGGGACGCAGGAAGACCATTAGACTAATAGGATTACTGTAACCGCATTCTAACGGAGCTGTTTCAAACGTGCCTGAGAATGGGGAATTTCCTGCTGAGGAGTATTTTAGGAACTCCCACATTCAGTTGGAGGGGGGGTTGGGTGGGGGGGTGGATTTTTGCGAGATGCTTTTGGGCTGTGTATGTGTGTTTTTTGTTTTTTTTTTGTTGTTGCTTTTTAGGAACTCTTTGCCCTGTTTTAGTATTTTTTAAACACAGGCCACGGTTCCCACAGAGAGAGAGAGAGGGCTGAAAAGGGCCCTGCTTTTCCTGGCCCCGTGTCAGTTTCATACTGAAAAGAACAGGCTAGTCTCTTGCCTCTCAGAATAGCCAAGTCTGACATACAGTCGCATCTGTGTGTGTGTGTGTGTGTGCATTTTTACGTGTGTGTTCCTCATGACCAAAGCAGTGACCTTTCTTAAATCTATCCATTGTTTGATTTCTCTTCCCAGATCGGTGAGAGGGCAGAATTTCTCAACAGATCAGCACAGAAGAGGTGATCGCTTCTACTTTAACTCCTCGCAGACCTTTCTTGAAAACATGTTATTCAGCTTCTATACACAAACGTTTCCATAAGGGGACAAACAATAAGATTAATTACATCAATTAATAATCTGAAGTATTCAGAGTACTTTTCGGGTTGGATAAAGAATGTTCTGCTTTCAAAACAAGTTGTGGCACGTAGTTGATAACCACAGACAATTATGTTGACTCGTCCCTCATTCAGTGATGCAACTGTTTACATTTTGTTGTTAGCACATAACCGTTTGCCTTGAACAGCAGTCCTACCTCTGAAAGAACAATGTAGACAGCTTTACTGCCCATAGAATTCCTATTATTTAGTAATATTAAAGGTATTTAGCAAAAAAATAGGAGGTAATCTGTCCATCCACCCATCACCATATGCATCTATCCGAAATACATAATTTTGTAAGAAATATTAATATACTAATATATTAGTGCAAATCAAAATATCTATTAGTCTCTCCTTCTCAATATATCTATCTATCTGTCTGCCTGCCTGTCTGTCTATCTCTCTGTCTGTCTCTATCTATCTGTCTGTCTGTCTATCATCTCTCTGTCTGTCTGTCTGTCTGTCTATCTGTCTGTCTGTCTATCTATCTATCTATCTATCTATCTATCTATCTATCTATCTATCTATCCATCTGTCTGTCTCTCTGTCTGTCTGTCTATCTATCTATCTATCTATCCATCTGTCTGTCTCTGTCTGTCTATCTATCTATCTATCTATCCATCTTTCTGTCTCTGTCTGTCTGTTTGTCTATCTATCTATCATCTCTCTCTCTGTCTATCCATTTGCCTGTCTCTATCTATCTATCTATCTATCTATCTATCTATCTATCTATCTATCATCTCTCTCTGTCTATCTATCTATCCATCTGTCTGTCTGTCTGTCTCTGTCTGTCTGTCTGTCTATCTATCTATCTATCATCTCTCTCTGTCTATCTATCCATCTGTCTGTCTGTCTCTATCTGTCTGTCTGTCTGTCTCTATCTGTCTATCTATCTATCTATCTATCTATCTATCTATCTATCTATCTATCTATCTATCATATCATCTCTGTCTGTCTATCTATCCATCTGCCTGTCTGTGTCTATCTATCTATCTATCTATCTATCTATCTATCTATCTATCTATCTATCATATCATCTCTGTCTGTCTATCTATCCATCTGCCTGTCTGTGTCTATCTATCTATCTATCTATCTATCTATCTATCTATCTATCTATCTATCTATCTATCTATCTATCTATCTATCTATCTATCATATCATCTCTGTCTGTCTATCTATCCATCTGCCTGTCTGTGTCTATCTATCTATCTATCTATCTATCTATCCATCTGTCTGTCTCTGTCTGTCTGTCTGTCTATCTATCTATCTATCTATCTATCTATCCATCTGTCTGTCTCTGTCTGTCTATCTATCTATCTATCCATCTTTCTGTCTCTGTCTGTCTGTCTGTCTATCTATTTATCTATCTATCTATCTATCTATCTATCTATCTATCTATCTATCATCTCTCTCTCTGTCTGTCTATCCATTTGCCTGTCTCTATCTATCTATCTATCTATCTATCTATCTATCTATCTATCTATCTATCTATCTATCTATCTATCTATCTATCTATCTATCTATCTATCTATCTATCATCTCTCTCTGTCTATCTATCTATCCATCTGTCTGTCTGTCTGTCTGTCTCTGTCTGTCTGTCTATCTATCTATCTATCATCTCTCTCTGTCTATCTATCCATCTGTCTGTCTGTCTCTATCTGTCTGTCTGTCTGTCTCTGTCTGTCTGTCTATCTATCTATCATCTCTCTCTGTCTAT
The DNA here is from genome assembly GCF_018340385.1 of Cyprinus carpio. NCBI lineage: Eukaryota > Metazoa > Chordata > Actinopteri > Cypriniformes > Cyprinidae > Cyprinus > Cyprinus carpio. Next base: position 4,984,383 of record NC_056600.1, on the reverse strand, counting down.
CTATCCATCTGTCTGTCTGTCTCTATCTGTCTGTCTGTCTGTCTATCTATCTATCTATCTATCTATCTATCTAGCTATCATTTCTCTCTCTGTCTGTCTATCCATCTGCCTGTCTCTATCTATCTATCTATCTATCTATCTATCTATCTATCTATCTATAATCTCTCTGTCTATCTATCTATCCATCTGCCTGTCTCTATCTATCTATTTATCTATCTATCTATCTATCTGTCTGTCTGTCTGTCATTCTCTCAATCCGTCTAACCATCCATCCATTGCAAACTATTTATCACACATGAACTATTGTTTCATTTTAATTTGCAGTCTACAATCTTTCATTGTAAAAAGTGATGCTTATAAATACCAGCATGCGCTGATGTGTGTGTGTGTGTGTGTGTGTGTCAGTTCTGTGAAGGCGTCTCACGCTCCTGTGGTGTCTAAGATTGATAACCGATTAGAGCAGTACACCAGCGCCGTGCAGGTGAGTCCTACATCATCCTCTCTCAAACTGAACACAAGCGAAAGATAAATCTAAAATAAACACAGGACACCAGAAGACAGCACAGTTTAATCTCTGCCTTTCCCTCCATTCAGGGCCACAAAGAGGTCAGATCTCCCAGATCAGCTGCCATAGATCTTCCCGTGGTGACAGACGGTATTCGCAACATCAAGAGCATGTGGGAGAAGGGGAATGTCTTCAGCACTGGTGGGAGCCCGGCGTCCACCAACAAGGTTTGTGATGTTCATTCATATATATGGGTGGGGAAAGGGACCCCACTTGTCCTCTTGGACCCATTTCCTGTCCAACGTCACATTCTGAACTTTAACCTTGAAGGGAGTGTTTTGTTCCGCCCTGTACAGGATGCAGCTGGGATAAAGGTGGGCGTGGCCGGCCGCATCAACGATTGGTTGAACAAAACTCCAGAGACGGGCAAAACGTCAGGAGGAAGACCCGCGGTAAGCCTTTGACCCTGTCCATCACACCCCGATCTCTATGTGCATGATATCTGGATGTGATGAGTCTTGTTATCTGGCGCCACCTAGTGGTACTGATTCAACCCGAAGGGAAAAAATACAGATGTTAAAAAACATTAGAAAGAGATTCATGGGAGCATTTTCAGAGTAATTTCAGATGTTTATATGTGCATTTGACTATTTCTGTTATGTAATCACATAGAAGTCATTAAAGAAGTGGGTGTATTCAGGCTTTCTCTTACGTTCCTGTCTGCTCCGGCATGCCTGCTTTCTTTCATCATTGATTGGCTGTTTATTTTAAAACTCTGGCTTCATTGTTCAAATATGGATGTTATATGAAAAGAAGCTATAAATATATTTAAATGCACAAATCTGTGTTAAATTAGAAGTCTAGTGCAACAGTTTGAACATTGATATGGGAATCTAAAGTCAAAAGGCACATACAGTCACACAACTATAAATGCTGAACATGATTACAATAACCATCCAGGGCTAGATTTGTTAAATTAGCAAAGTCTATTATGATGTAAATATATATATATATATACCAGTTTAATTACAGACTACATAGTCTTAGTTAAATGAAGCAAATAATTGTCATGAACATCTAAATTTAGTCATAAGTAGTTACAATTAAAACCACAGCTGTTTGGCATTTTAAATTTCATCTTTTTACAGAATAAAGAGGTACTGTGTTCATTTCTGGGTACTTTTTTTTTCTTATCCGGGGGCGGTATTGTTACAGTTTTGCTTTTTAGAAGCCAGGATAAGGTTGCGCGGGGAGTTTAAGCCTCATTTACACTCGCCCATAGCATTACCATAATGGGATTGACCTTTGACCTGTTGCTCAAGTGCAAAACCCCCGGGTGCACATTGGTCACACTATCCTTACAGTTTACTATAACTATTTAATAATGAAAGTGAAAGTGACGTGACATACAGCCAAGTATGGTGACCCATACTCAGAATTCGTGCTCTGAATTTAACCCATCCAAAGTGCACACACACAGCAGTGAACACACACCCAGAGAGGTGGGCGGCCATTTATGCTGCGGCAACCGGGGAGGAGTTGGGGGTTTGGTGCCTTGCTCGAGGGCACCTTAATCATGGTATTGCCGGCCAGAGACTCGAACCCACAACCTTAGGGTTAGGAGTCAAACTCTCTAACCACTAGGCCACAACTTCCGCACAGACGGACAATGGACAAAATTGACTTTTTTTAAACATCTCTTTTGTTTTAAATCTTTTAATTAATTTTTAATTGTTTATTTTTATTATTTTTGTTATTGAAATATTTTTATATATTTTATTTCTAAACAGTTTTTGTTATATTTTTTTTTTTTTTTTTTAAAATTTTTTTTTTTTTTTCATTTATTGGATGAATGAATAAACTTTACAAAACATCATATCTTATATATTATAAGATATTTTCAAAGCGCTCCAAATACTTAAAAATAAAACACATTGCTTCATAATTACTATATTTTAACTGTCACATACAAGTCATATTAGTCAAGTTGCATTGTCTTGTGTCATATGAAACAGTGCATCTCACCTGTACCTTCACGGTTTTTCTGTCATTCTCTCTTTCTCTTCCACTGTTAGATTTCCCTTTGCTTCTTCCCCTGGGCTTCTTTCCTCTGCTCTCTCTTCTGCTCTCTCTCTCTCTGCTGAAGATCAGGTATGCAAACATTCCTCCCCTCCAAGCATGCTCCTCTGCCATAAGGACACTGGCATCCCTTATGTCATTTCTCTCAGATTGACGTGTGTGTGTGTTTAGATGAGTTGAGTAGTTCAGGGCCACCTCACGACTGATATTACACCCCTTCCCCTCCTGCAGGACCTGAAACCAGGCGATGTGACCAGCAAACGCAATCTATGGGAAAACAAAGGGTCCTCTGCTACCAAGGTAACCAAACATCATTTTTTTCCCAATCAGCCCGACTCGCTCTCTCTCTCTTAGTTATTTATACGCAACATTTTTCATATGCCCCTGGAGAATGAATTAATAAAGCACTTATTTGTCCAGACAACAGGCTGTGGGTTTTTTACAACCCTTCAGGCATGCCATTAGGCCTTTGGAGACAGTTACAGTCATAACACCCTCTCTAGCATGATATCTGCAGTATAATTGCGGAGAATAACATTGCCATAACATTGCCTGTGTGTTTTGTGTTTTAAGCCGTCCCCTTGCTAATTGTCTACAGATCTGACCACCTTGAGGAGGTAAATGTTACTCTATTGCACAGGAATGCACAGTGTTTGATGAGCCACACTTCATGCATTTATCACAGGATGGCTTAGGAACTGGCTTTTTTTTTTCTCTTTTAGTTTCTTCACCGAGCTTCTCTCGCACTTTCACTCTCTGCCACAAGAGCAGGTGGTTTGTTTGCAGGAAGGAAGTGCTTTAAAATCACCAGGAGTAACTCCTGTGGCACTAGTTGACTTTTCATTAAGCTCCGCTCACCTCAGCTTCCATTGCTCACTCAGACATGCAGTATAATGTGTCTAATAGTAGATTATTTTAGGAAACAGAGAGATTTTTCAGTACAATGTCCTCATGAAGTGTAAAAAGTGTGACATTGCAAAGCATCTTGTATATGCAATAGCAAGTTTTGCAAATTAACATTTTAAAGAAATGATTAAATTATTCAGTAATGGGATCAGACACTATATACACTAGATACTGTGAATCAGAATCGAGTTAAAGGCTTATGACAGTAAACTGCAAAGAGAGAGGTCTTTTTGTGTAATTTTTTTTGTAACAACTAATGTAAAATTTCAACAGCTCACAATGGTACTCTCAACTTAGTGCATCTGCTGACCTGAATCAGCGTGTAAATTAATTAACATTGATTTACCCTCGAGCAAATGTAGTTTAAGGTTTATTTTTGAACATTTTTAAGTAAAGATTTATTTTTGGGTTGTGTTGATTTTGTGGGTTGTTTTTGTAAAAATTAATGAAATATAAAAAAAAAAAAAAAAATTAATATTTAAAATTAAATATATAATATTATTTAAAGAAAAAAAAAAATTTAATGATATTAAATATTCTATTTATTTAATATAATAATGTAAAATTCCATATAAACTATCCAGACACACCGGACTTCCATAGATGCTCATTAAAAATGTGCAAAAGCTTTTTGGAATGAGGGCAGGGCAGAGCTTAGCGAAGGATTAATTTCACCTTCCCTCTCTCTTTTTCCCGTCACACATGGGTTTAACACCCATCACCCCTTAACAAAGGACTGCCTATTGTGAGGAGATCTATTTTAACACCAGCTTGGGATCCAGTTGACCAAACATGGCGGTCGTGCACACACACACACACACACATACAGACGCTCACGGGTCATGAATAGAAACCAATTCGAGTCGATCCCATCGTCTGAACCTGAGAAGGCATTCCCACGAGCCCTGGCCTTCATATTTTTATATCCATAGATCAAACAGATAATAATGGTAGTCATTCGGAACGGGCGACTCTATCCTTGGTTGGGGCACAATAGAATTCACTGCTTGACTGTCAGCGAGGCGTCAAGATCAGGCCAAGGCCGCGGTTAGCCACAGACTGCAGTTTTGGCCCCGAGTGTTTAAAGGACTGGTAAATGGTGACGTAAAGAGCCTAATGAAGGGAAATCTGTGGTCATAACCGCACTGATGTTACCAAAACCAGCAGTGCTGTTTGGTCAGGAGTGGAAGGAATGAGGGTTTCACTTGAATGTGAATCTGGAAAAAGAGCGCTGTATGAAACCATGCTAAGCATGTTCCTGTCATTGTACACGCAGCATGTCGGCCACAAGCGCTTTCACTGATGACTTTTTGGAGCACACAGGCACAAAAGAAGTATGTTAAAAAGGAAATGTAAAATAAAATGTGAAGGCGTAAGTGGAATAGCAGACGGATGGGCTGGGAAGAGCTCAGCCACTCTGATTAGCACATTAGATTGTATTTAAATTAATCTTATTCTTTCTCTCGCTGTTTCTGTTTCTCTTTCTCCTGTTTTCCATCTCTCTTTTTGATTTAAACCTCACCCAGGTCACAAGCAGAGGAGAGACCAAATCCGTCACCAATGGTAAGTGACGACAAGATAAAATGAATTTGTGTAAAGTGTCCAATTTCCAACAAAAAGCTATTCGTCAGCTCAAAACTGTTATGTGATGCAATACAGTCACGGGCAATTACAACGTATTTGATCCTTTGTATACTTTTATGACAAGTAAGGATTTGGATCAGTAAGATTTCACACTGGGCTAGACTATCAAGTGATTTCGTGAGTTCTGCAGGACTTTAAGAGGTCTTAAAAAATCTTAATTCATCATTCTACAAGCGAAGGCCTAAAAAGGTCTTAAATCAGAGAGAAAATCCTAAATTCATAAAGCCATGGCATTAGGGTCCGTGTATCTTTTGGTCATTTGATTTTCTACTAAAAAAGAAATACAGAAAAATGAGAAACAGTTTGATTTTTGTTTTGTTTGAGAAACGGAAAATGAAAATTTAGCTGGATTTTTCATGTTTTTGTTTATGGGTTGAAATGTGAGATTGTGCTTTAATATTTGTTTTGAATAAGTGGGCAGTGATAATTTTCTCTTTTAGTCTGTTGTGTGATGCTTCTATAAGCATACCCCACGACCTCAGTTCATTTTCAACAGGAGAGAAGCGGCAGGCGATCCGAGTTTATTAATCCTGCGGATTCGAAATTATATATATATATATATATATATATATCAATCATATATATCAATCATATATATCAATCATATATATCAATCAATTTTTTTGTTGTTTTGTTTTTTTTTATGGCTGCTGCATGCTATTGACAAAATAGAAATTACTTTATTCATAACCAATAAAACAGCATTTGAATTTTACTTTAGCCTATGTGTTTTACAACGACATGGAATAAAATATGATACTACAAATTTTTAGCCTACTCATTTTATTCTAGGCCTATTAGAAAAACAGGTAACATGTTTTCATTACAAACAACAGCAGAATTTTTTATTCATTTATTTATTTATTTATTTTTTACATAATAACACAGTTTCATGGGAAAAACCCAACCCCACATAAATATATTTATAATAAAATATTATAAAAATTAATAAATAATAAATCTTTACTTAAATTTTCACCATAATTAGTCTATTGTAATTCTTAAATCCAAATTATAGATTATACTTAGGAATTATGAACTGAATTCACAAATTTCGTGGATGATGATAGTATGAATAGAGTGTGGGTGTGACCACATTACAGATAATGAGTTCAGACGGGAAACACTGCACCTCTGGTTGGTTTCATATGAATTACATGAACATAATTTTTTTTTTTTTTCTATTTAAATAGTTTTTTAAAAGTAGAGATTTTGAGCTATCTATAGCATGGTTCTATGTCTGTGATGCCTAGTTCATTTCTGACGCATTTCAGAAAGAAGTTCAGGGAGACTGAAATGGCAGAAAGCACACCCTGTTAGGTTTCATTATTTTACAACAGAGTTTTGTAACGTTTTGTTGCATATTGAGGGCTATCATAGTGAGGGTGTCTTACGATGAAGGATGTGGGGGATTTTGAGTTTTATGTGTTTTGGGGGTGGGGACTGACGGAGATGAAGCACTTTCAGTGTTATGGGGATGGCGCGTGCGGATCGGGATCTGCCGACCGAAGAAGTGCAAAACACCGGTACCAAAGAATCCGCAGGATAAATAAACTCTGCTCGCCTGCCGCTTCTCTCCTGTCTAAAGTGCACTGAGCTCGTGGGTGCCGCGTATCGGTGCAGTACAGAAGGGATGAAAGGGGCGTTTCAGCACCGCCCACACATTCTAAACAAATATTAAAGCATAATCTCATTTTTTACCCATGAACAAAAGTACGAAAAATCCAGCTAAATTTCCGTTTTCCATTTCTTAAACAAAACAAAAAAATGTAAATCAAACTGTTTCTAATTTCTCTTTATTTCTTTTTAAGTAGAAAATCAAATGACCAAAAGATACACGGACCCATTAGATTAGATCTTCCTCTGTATTTTTGTTTTGTTTTCCAGTACAAATGTCTAGAAATTGTTAAAACAAGATACATTTTGATGCAAATTGAACATATGAAGTCTTGTTTTCTGAGAAACTGAATATTGAGTTAAATGCTTAAAACAAAAATAAACACCTCTCTACTTGTTATGAAAAACTAGCTTTTCAAGTAAATGCATCTTGATTTAAAAATCTTTTAAAGATCTATTTACATTGGAAAACAAGAAAGATGAAAAATACAGGTGAAAAACATTGTTTTTTAAAAATCATAAAATGAACATACATTTTCATTTTTAAAAAAAGTATATTTATAACACTTTGCTTTGTTTAATTACATTGGAATTTAATTTCCGAAAAAACAGTTAATGTTGTAGTTGCATTTGTTGTAGTGTCCATATACCAATATAAAATTGTACCCAACTATGTGAAAAGAAAGGTCAGTTGAAACCAAGTGATAATCAAAATGTAATTTTGGATTGTTTAGATAAAGATATCAGTTTATCTGAAAGAGTTTTTAGCTTTTAGGTTTTAGACAGCAAAAAAGCTTGCTTGATGAGAACACTTTGTGAGTTTCATTGTGCCTGTGTGTCTGCATTATAGCCTGTACATCTATCTGTGTCCCTGAGGGGTCACTGAGGTCAAAATGAAGTCCTGCTGTGAAGGGCACTTTCCGCCATATTGCACAATACCCACAATCCTCTCTGCCAGGAGTCCCTGCCAATGATAAATCATTGCTACAGGCACGTCGTTCACCGGCTGTTTCTTTGGCATTGTTTTCTATTTTGAATAGCGGCCATTTGTTCCTCTAGAAGAGGACGCGGTGGCCTTCGGCCGTGTGCTTTAGCCTGTCCTGACGTTCTGCTCGTCTCAGTATCTGGCCTTGGATTCTGGGCGTCTGTCAGTGCCAGCAGGGCTAAAGCTGCATGTTTGTCACATTACTGCATGGGGCACTAGAAGATTAGCGCTCCCGCATGCCGTATGCCAGATGTCATGAAAACTTAAATCCTTCCAACCACTTAAAAATGGTCCGACACCGCACATTTAAGATATTCTTTGAGCTGTTTTTAGCTCTGGAAAATAAAAGGGTGTAGATCACATTTACACACAGCTAAGTGTACAAAGATTTTTAATTCTCTCAGATTCTTGGCTTAAATATAGAATGTAACAGGCACACGATTTAAACCTTTTAGGGGGACAAAATATGAGCAGGTCCCATAAAAACAGGCAACAATCATGTTTAAACAAGTTTTGTATGATCATTCTTTAATATTTTGTAAATTTGGGTAAAATTTGATCAAATCTGAATTTTTAACATCATTACTCCAGGTTTCAGTGTCACATGATCCTTCAGAAATAATTCTAATATGCTGTTTTGCCGCTCAAGAAACTTTTTGATTATTATTATTATCAATGTTAAAAACAGTGGGGCTGCTTAATATTTTTGTGAAGACCATGCTACTTATTTTATTCAGTATTCTTTGTTCAATCAAATGTTATAAACAACAGCCTTTATTTTGTGAATTCAAAGTTTTCAAATCTTTATTTTAATTTATTAATACATGCACAATCCTGCATAGTGCATATTCAGTTTATATTTATTTTTAATTTCTCTTTTGTCTTTTAACAGGAATGGGCCATTAACCTTTCAAAGATGCCAGAGAGGCAGGGACCAAGAGAATGCACAACATTCCTTTTTTTTTTTTTTTTTTTTTTTTTATTAATACCAAAAAAATACAAGCATTTTATACTGCCAGGAAGATCTATGTGAGTAGACACAGTATAAAAGAGAGAAAAAAAAAATAAAAAAAATATATATATATTTTATCACTGTATTCACAGGTCATCGTCTTGCACCATCATAACATAAACGCAATGCCTTTGCATGTAACTTCTGCTAAACTGAAATCAAGGCTGTGAAAACCAGCGACCAGGTCATTTGTTTAGATTATATAGCAATTATATAACAGCAGCCAGCTCAAAACATTACAGATTCCTTGAAAAGGAGGACGAGGAGTTGCATTCCGAACTGTTTTTTTTTTTTTTTTTTTGTCAAATCACATTCATTTTAAACATGTTAGTTATCCTTTTCACCTGTTAATTTATAACTAAAGCAAAGCTTCACCTTGCGTTTCATGGCTGTTCGCCAGTTCCAGACCGAATATGAGCACCAATAGTCTAGCTGTATTTTGTACTTTTTGTCGTAACGACACTTTTTTTTAATAAAAATTGTCTTAATAATATATGTTAGCACATAGTGTACGTTTTTGTAATTAACTATATATTTTACTGCTTGATACAAAATGGTCTTTGCTTTTGCTCTCAATATTATTTTATATCAAAGAAAGTTTTAATTCAGAAGTCCATTATAGTCATACCGTTAGCATTATTACATTATCTTTGGCTTTTTTACTCTTGGAAACACTGGTCTGAAGTTGTTTGTGACCATCTTTTTGTAAGTGTTAATCATATGGAAGAATCGGTATTGGTTAAAAACGGTTAAACTCGACAGAAAGGGAAAGTGCACTTTTTGGCTTATATTTGAGTACATTTCACAGTTTTTTGCATATAATGCAAGGCCTTGGTTAATCCAAAACCATCTAACGAGAAGGGCAATGTCAATTCATGTTTAATGTTCAAGTGTCTCATTTTTCTTCTTTCTGTTGCAATCATTCATTCTAAATTGCAACACGGATGTCGTCGGCTTTCAATGCAGCGCTAGTTGGCAGAACGTTAGTAATGCCGTCATTTAAAACGCATATCATTTCTGACGTCTTTTGTCAGACAAAGAATATCCAGTTCTGCCGCCGTAGCTTATCGCTAATGTCTCTAAATGTTCAAAGTTCCTGTATTCTGCTTGTATTTTTTGACAATCAAGTTTTTTACTATTTGTTTCAACACTTATGTGTTGTTTCAGAGTAACACTATGCAAGTCGCACCACCTTTAATTGCAATTACCTTGTTACAAATATGACTGTTTGTAGCCAATAGTTCCATACAGAGCAAATGTTTCAACTTGTATCATTGTCTCAGTGACCACAATAAAGAGACCAATGAAAAACACCTGTGATTGTGTGCTTCTCAATACTCCAGCAGCCATATATCACATAACTGGCATGCCCCGCTTCCTCTAACAATAGGCTCAGCTCTGGCAGCCAATCAGAGCAAAGCAGAGTGGTCACATGATCTGGCAGGTCTGTATTAGGTGAGCTTTGGGTTAGTTTGAAACTGTCTGCTGCCCGGAACCTCGAGATAAGACCCCATCTCTCCTTCTTCCTGGTGAGATCTCAGGTAAGAGGCTTCAGATTTTGTTAGATCCAATTGCCAGTTTCTTCATAACTAAAATCAACAATTGCATGCCCACCAGATTAAATTGATTGTGGGAAGTTTCCCATAGTGTGTGGATCAGGCCTGAGGATCATCCTCTTCATTCTTTTGCATGCCGTAGTCTGTGCAATCATCAATGCAATGTTTGTCTTATTCGCCAGAGGGACTGGACTGGTGGTTTGCATGCTTTGGGTTTTTGCCTTAATGCATCTTAATACAGACTATCAATGGCAACATTCCTGCCACCTTTTTCCAGACTTTCGGATGGAGTACGACCGGCCCTCGCTTATTAATGTAAAATGCACATAACTCCAAAGTGAGACGGTTAATCTGCTGCAAAGACACTGCGTTCAGACCTCTTGCTGCTGCTGCCTGCTCTCATTATCACGAGGACTTGATTTAAAAACAACCTTTATCCAAGATGATCTCTTTGTGAAGAGCCATTAGTTTGAGTGCCATCAGACAAGATAGGCTGAAGACCCCAACAACTATTGAGCTGCAAATATTGAGTGAACATAAGATGATAAAAACATGTTTCAAATGGATGACCTGCAGACCTTTGGACCTTCAGCAACTGCAGTTTGAATTTAGACACTTCAATACAATGAAAGAATAAAAATGGTGTAGGATTAAACTCAGAAACTGCTGGAAAAATTCACAATGAGAAGATTTTGTTCAATTAGAAAGTGTACTACATTATTCTTTTACAACAAAATCATTTATACAGTGTATGTTTTCATTGCATTAAAAGCAAATATCAAACAAAGTGGTGCAAAATGAAATTCACTTTTGGCTTTTGTTTTGTCATTGTTGTCAATCAGCTGGTGTTTTGGTGATTTTTAAAAGGTCAGCTTCCCCTTGTCATTTATTACAAACACACTAAAAAATAAATAAATAAAACTGGTGTAAAAAAATGGTGTAGAAACAATTTTCACTTAATTAAACATGAAATTTTGAAGTAGAAAAGCTGAAATAGTATTTTCTTGTAAAATTAACTCTTCATCGGTTTTATTTGAAACTTAGAAAATGTTTACAGTGCATGTTCCACTTTTTGTCTCAATTGTTAACATCATAAACATTTTATTTTCTTATAAAAAAAATACAATTTGTTTCATGTTTTTTCTTGAAAAGCATGTTATATTACTTAATATTTTGTTGCCCAAGACAATGGCATTCACATATTTTTAATTGTGACTTGGGTCTATATGTTGTAAATAAAACAATATAGTTTACAAGTACTATTTCAGTTTTTTTGCTTCAAAATGTCATGTTTAATGGAATGTTCAACTGGCCATTTCTTTGTGAAATTTACAAGCAATGTTGAGTGTTTTTTATTTCTTTTTCTTACTTTGTGGGACAACTATATACAGTAATCCTAATGAGTTGCATTAAAATCTAGAGGGGTCTTTAACGTCATTAGAAGCTGTGGAACAATGTCCTGCACAAACAATGTGCTTCAAAAATAGATGCCAAGGACACTCAGTCTTGATTTACACAGGCCTGGAACAGATCAGCCAAGTTCATTGTCTGGCAAGCACCTGTTCCAAACCGTAGTTTGTTACAAACAAAAATAGCCTCCTGCACTCGTTAATCACATGTTTTATAGTGTGATTTATTTCCTGGTGGATAGTCTTCGGGACAGCGATGCTGCTTTTCAAAACCTTGTTAAACACAGTTATGAATATGAATCCTTGTTATGGTCCAGCAATGTTGAACATAAAGATTATTGTTCTCTGGGATCAGGGTCACTGGCAGAAGTTTAAAGAGGATTTGTTCTGCAGTTAGTACATGCTGAAATAAACTGAAATTGAATGAACTTATTAGACATGCGTGTAAGGTCCTTTTATAACTGAAACTCTTTTACTTCATCAGGAATCTACTAGTCATGGCTGACACAGAAGAAGTCATGGAGGAGGAAGTTCAGTACGTATGAACTCGTTACTTTTTACCCATTTAATTCACTTGTATTCCAAATGAAATACAGAACACTGCAAAGTATAGACTGTTTAAACTTAAAAATAAAGGTTCCAATTATATTTCCACTTGAGCTTGGTTCGTACATGACCCGTAATTCTCAGCATGGTTGTCTAATTACTCTATTGATATCTCATAGCATCTCATGTTACTTTGGCAGTGACTGACATGTTTGTATTGCCAGCTCTGTTATTTAGCCTCTCAGTGGAAAATTAAACCATATCTGTATTCAAAAAGCATCTCAGTAAAGAAACTTTAACATCAATAAAACCTTTTCATTCCACAAAATCTTTAGATTTAGATCTTTTTTTTTTTTTTAGATCTTTAGATTATTAAAATGTTCTCTGGAAAAGTTGTTTGGGAAAATGGGACATCCCTGCGAAAACCCCATTTTGGAACCTTTATTTTTAAGAGTGTTCTCTATATAGGCCTACTAAACTAATTGAAAAAGCAGTAGCCTATAGTGTGACATCATTGCCACATGCAATGTGATTCAATTCTTTTGCATAAAATGTCTTAAAGTTTAATAGTCTGATTATGTAATAGTTGGAGCAGAAATGGTTTAAAAAATAGTTCTAAAGTTACCAAGCACATCCTGTATACAGCGGAAATAGAGAAATTCCATGCACAACCTACATTGTTTATATCTACACTCTCGGAAAACTGTCATTGGGACGTGCCCTAAGGTATAAATCTAAAAATGTACATATTTGTACCTTATTTACCTTATTATTTAGGTTATAAAAAATATTGTGGGAACACTGTTGAAATGTTTCTAAAACATTTGCATGTCCAGTTTACTTGTGATTATAACGTTATTTAAAGGTTACAAAAATGTTTCCGACAACGTTTTACGAACTTTTTTGCCCAAAATCAAATGTTGTTTCAACATTTATTTTTAATGTTATTAGAACATTAAAATCACTGGTTTTTATATTGTGATTAGAACGTTATTTAAACGTTTCAAATATGTTTCTTATAACATTCTACTAACTTTTTTAAACGTTATTTAAACATTTATTTATTTTTTATATTCTAAGAACGTTTTCTCTCAACATTATGAGAACATTCATCAAGTACAAATAACATCATAAAAACATCCAAGAATGTTCATCTTACAATGTTTTCTCTCAATAAGAAAAAGTAATCAAATCTTAATAATGTTATAAGAACGTAAGCATTACTTTAAGAACATCTTGTTCTAACATATTTAGAACTTGCTAGTGAGAGTTGTGAGAGCGTTCCCTGTTGGGGTGACAGCTTTGTTTCTGAGAGTGTAACTCAATTTTATGTATCATCTTTTAATTGTCAGCTGTTTATCCTGTTCTTTTTCTCTCTTCACCATGTGATAGGGAAGGTAAGCCAGTATGAGATGAGTAGCTACTGCTTAAAGCATCAACATTAGCCTTATTCATGCACTAATCACTAATTATGTCTAATTATGGAAACGGAGGCTGGTCCAGAGGAAGTTCTGCATGCTATTGTGCTATTTTTGACTGTGATCATTTCACTTGGCCAGTGGAGTCGAGTTACTCAAATAACTAATAGAATTTTGTGGAGAGTGACATTTAAATATCAAGTATGTCGGTGTCTGTTTCTTCTCATCTCAGACGTCAGTTCCCACATTCTGTCAATAACAGTCCATAAATTAAATATTTGTTTGCATGTATTTTGTTGGTCCATATGATCATGCAAATGGCATTAGATCCTGAATATGAATTTTCTCGAAATGTCACTTACAAGCTGTTGGGTGGATCTCAATGTTCTGACAATGATCTGTTGACTTGATTCAGCATCTTGATCATGCAAATGTCCCTTTTTATGCTTCTGAATGTATTTGCTACTAATCGTTATTATGTTCACACTGTAGTGGAGGAAACCGAAGAGGAAGGTAAAGCCGTGTTCGCTGTGTGTTGTGTTGCTTTTCCTGCATGAGTTTAAATTTAAGATTAACTCCAAAATATGATTAAATTAGATTTTGATATCACGTATGTGACCTAAAACCATTAAAAAGACCAGTTGCTTCTTCACTGATTAGAGTTTTTCACATGCATGCATGTAGATATTTCAGTTTATTTTCACCGTTAATTCACTTACTCATCCTCGTTTATGCAATTATTTATTTCTTCCTTCTTTCTTTCACTTATTCTATCATTACCCCTCCTGAAGTGGAAGGTAAATTTTTCACCACATATACTTAGCAATAATTGTATTTAGTCATTTATGCACCCATTATTTCATTGTTCACTTACTTTTTAATTGTTTTCGTGATTTAAAAAAAATAGACCATAGTATGGAAGGCCATTTCAACCACAGAATAAAAAATAAAAAAAATTCACGTCAAAACTGTGAGATATATAAACTCACAATAGTTCTCAAATTATGAGTCACAAAAAAAATATAGTCAGAATTGCAAGATATAAGCTCATAATTGCAAGGAATTGCTTTCATACTTAAGCAACTTTATTGCATTATTTTGAGTAAATTTACCTTTTGTCTAGTAATTAAAAAATGAATTATAAACTTATTTTCTGTACATATAAATATACAATCACCAATGCAAGTTGTTTAGTAATTCATGTAATGTTTTCATATTAGTACCAGCCCCTGAGGAGGAAGGTAATCATTCCCTTGTTTGATTTGTTAATTCAGTTGTTTAAATGTTTTATGATTTAAAAACATTAATATCATAGGTACAATATCTTTAAACCACTGCATCAACACATTTTTATTTTTTATTTCATGTGTTTTATCCAAAAAAAAAAAAAAATACATAAAAGAATATCTGCTCCTGATTGACAGGATTTATGTTGTGGTATGTTTAAAAAAAATTTGAAACTACAGTTTTTGTAAACTAACTGATGTGCTGTTCTTATAATAGAGCCTGCCGAAGTAGAAGGTAATTATTTCAGTTCTTATTAATATCATGGTTATTTGTATATACAAGTGTCTCTAAATCTTCATTCTTTTTAACCACTTATAATTATCCCATATCTGAACAGAGGAGCCAGAACCTGAACCACAAGGTAAAGCTCCTCAGGTTTATATTCATTCATAGAATATAGATTAAGAACAAAACATTTAGCAAGAGATTCCAGATATTCAGGTTCTCATTTTCGGGCCTGACGATGGAGGGGGTGGGGGGGGGGTGTGATAATCTGAATCGAATGTTTACCATCATTGCAACTGCATGATGTGTCATTGTGAAGGCTGGAGGACAGAAACTGTTTATTAGTAAGGTTTGTATGTCGTGTTGTAATATATAAGTTCATTTCAATCGCATGAGTGCTGTCAGAACATTGGGTCGTCATATTCAGCCGGCCATTTGTTTCAAAATCAAAAACGTTTCTTTAGTTCTGGATCGTTTCGTATTCCCAAATGTTGTTTGTTTTTCCTTGAAACACTTCAAATGTGTCTGAATGTGAAATTGTGTCTGTTCATCTGTCTTCATCTCACAGAAGCTCCAGTGGAGGAGGAGACCACAGGTAACTGCTCCAGAAATCACACACACACATTTGGTTGATTCTCTGGGAGTCTGTAACACACTTTCTGCATCATATTCATAGTGATGATGTATTTTGATTTTTTTTTTTTTTTTTATCCTAAGATGAGACAAAACCAAAGCCAAAGTATGTTCTGCTCTGATATCTTTCTTTCTTATGTTTATCTCTATATGTGAATCCTGCACACTGTGAGTATTCATGACTAACAATTATTTTACAGATTCATGCCAAATATCGCTGCTCCGAAGATTCCTGAAGGAGAGAAGGTGGACTTTGATGTGAGTTTGGATTTGAATTACATCACTTCCTGTAGTCGCTTCAAAGTGTTTGGAATGGAACACTGGCGTCTTACTTCTACTTTACTGAATTATGTAAACCTGCACATTATTAATGATAAATATTTGCAATAGTATGCTATACATGACATTACATTTGTCACATGACTTTATTATGTGAATTTTATATCTGCAAGTATTATGTCTAAAATTTGAACTTTTTTGAATCCAATGTAGTGTAAAAAACAAACAAAAAATCTTAAAGACACAGTTCACCCAAAAAGAAACATTCTGTCATCATTTACTCATCCTCCACCTGTTCTTAACCTGTATGAGTTTCTTTCTTCTGCTGAAGATATTTTGAAGAATGAATACAGTTGATGGTAGCCATTGACTTCCATAGCATTTTTTCCATACTATGTAAGTAAATGGCTACTGTCAACTGTTTGGTTACTGAAGATTCTTCAAAACATCCAATGGTTACTAACATTATCTGGAACAACATGAGGGTGAGTAAATGATGTCAGAATTTTCATTTTTGGGTGAACAATCCCTTTAAGTTCAGATAGCCTGGTCAAGAAGTCAATACTAAAAATCTAGATGTATATTATTTCCATTATCCACTGTAGGATACAGTACTCATAACTGAACATTAAACTAAGTTATAAAAAGGATTTTTTTTTTTTATTCGACTTTAAACTGCTAAGTTTTTCTCATAACCCAGCGTTTCCACCATTTCTGTCTTTTCAGGAGTAAAAACAAGTGTCACGTGTTGAATACCACACATTATTGATACTATAGAGCTGTATGTTAGTGTAAACATCGCTTTCATGCGTGTGTAACAGGACATCCACAGAAAGCGTCAGGAGAAGGATTTATCTGAGCTTCAGTCTCTGATCGAGGCTCATTTCATCCAGAGGAAGAAAGATGAAGAGGAGTTGATCGCTCTGGTCAACAGAATCGTAAGTCCTGGAAGAACTGATCCACTAATCCAGAGTAGGGTTAGACAGCTTTAAGTGCTAAATAACTTGTGATTGACAGTGTTGTACCTGTGCAGGAGAAGCGTCGCACTGAGAGGGCGGAGCAGCAGAGAATCCGTGCGGATAAGGAGAAAGAGAGACAAACCCGTCTGGCTGTGAGTGACAATCGCTTCAGCCAATAGGGAGCAGCCGTTAACCTCCATAATAGAGTGCTGGCATAGAAATGTAGTGCAACTCTTTCCTTCATCCCTCTTCAGGAAGAAAAGGAGAGAAGAGAGCAAGAGGAACAGAGGAAGAAACAAGATGAAGATGCTAAGAAGAAGAAAGTCCTTACTAACAAGACACACCAGTACGGAGGAATCCAGCAGAAGGTTTGAATTAAGAGAGTTCTAGAACTAGAAACATATGTTATTATTATATCACCATGCAGCAACCGCAGCAGTACCAAGTTAAAGTGAATCAAACACCGTCGATCTTGTCTTGCAGGGCGAGGGCCGCAAGGGGGCGAAGAAACAGACGGAGAGAGAGAAGAAGAGGAAGATCCTGGCGGAGAGGAAGAAGCCACTCAACATCGATCACCTGTCTGAAGATAAACTGAAGTAAGCCACCGCCGAACATGATCTCATCACAGTCAGATCAGCTGGTGGTGTGGAAATGGCCACTGACGAAGCTTCTGATTGGTTCTCACAGAGAGAAGGCCAGTGAGCTCTGGCAGTGGATGATGCAGCTGGAGGCCGAGAAGTTCGACCTCAGCGAGAAACTTAAGAGACAGAAATATGACGTAAGTGCTGACATAAAACGACAATAAAATAACAGATTTGAATCACTGTCAATATGGATTTTGTATGTTGTCTTTTTGTTGCAAATAAGAAGTTATTTTTGCCCTATTGAGCTAATTTCAAGATTTTCAGTATCAGTGTCAGCTGTTGACATATTTTAAGCTCAAATCTGCAGAAAGTAGATTATAAAATGGTATTTAACATTTTTTGATAGTTTGACACAACATAAATCACTTAAAGTCAACATGAAATCAAGTTCATTGACCTTTTCATTCACATTTCCAGTGTTATTGTGAACAATAAAATGTCATCCGAAAATGACAACATTCAGGCTCTTACATAAAGAAATCGCTTTTTCACAATCAACAAATTCCCACTCATTTTTTTTTTTTTTTTTTTTTTTTTTTTTTTTTTAAAGGTAAACCTTTGGAATCTTCTTTAAATCTTATTTACATTTCTTTATAATTATATTAATAATTTCTATAATAAAAATCATAATCACTTGTAAAAATGTACAATATATCAGTATTATACAATTACATTACAATATATAACAATTCAATTTACAGCACCTTCTTAAATTGGATAAAAACCTGTTTTCGTATGCAGAAACACTGTGCATTTATTAATAACTTTATTAATAATTCTATATATGTAGAGTTAAAAAATGTTGTTGAATTTTATGCAGAAAAGAGACATCGCCATCTTGCTCTGACCAAAGTTATCTGAATGCAGCTGATGCGCGTGACCAGTCATAAACATGAACTACCCTGGAGGTCTTGAATGCACCAGTATACTCACATTACGGAATTAAAATCATTTGTGAATCATCTTAATTTTAAAAGACTTATTCTGTAAAATAGTTCCCACTTGGCCACTGTGAAAAAGGCGTCCATGGCCTGCCTGTCTAAAACTGTGACTTGCTTCCAGATGAATGTTCTCCAGACCCGAATCAATGAGCAACAAAAGTTGTAAGTAACCGGCTGTGAGGGCGGCCACCTCACTTGCTGTGTAGCCTGCTGTCAGTAACTGTTGTCAGTCAGATTTGTGTTGGGTCTGGGCTCTGGATCTGAAGGGAGGTGGCATGCTTGTGGCTGTAATGAGGCAGCGGACGTCTGCGAATCCACAGGTTTCCCCATCAGCTGGTCATGTTGAAACTGTCTTTTATGCTTAGCAAGACTTCCGTATGTGTTCCCTACAGGTCACTCAGCTTCTGGCTAGAGTCAGAGATCACCAGAGGTAAGTACCCTGAGCCACACTGGTCACTTTCCCCTGGTTTCAACGAGGTCTGGGTGAGAGGAGGGAAGCAGAGGAAGTGTTGCTGTTAAGCAGACCAAGACAAAGCCGTTTTGGTTTGATCTGCTCAACAGACCCTGCTGCTTTCAGATCCCAGGCCCGATGAAACCGCACAATCTTGACTGGAGCGAGGTTGGAGCATGTGGTCCAGCTCAGTCCCAGCGTCAAACGGGGAAACGTTTAGGATTTTTACACTCAATCCTAATAGGACCAGTTCAAGTGGCTCCTTCAATTCATACTTAACTATCATCACCAACACATACAGGACATGAATTTGTCCACATAAACTGACAGAAACATCCATATATGCAGATAAATACATATGAATCATTAGAAATGTTCACCCAAAAATCCAAGATGTAGATGAGTTTGTTCATTAGAACAGATTTGGAGAAATGTAGCATTGCATCACTTGCTCACCAGTGGATCCTCTGCAGTGAATGGGTGCATCTTGATGAATATGTTTCTTACAAACACGCTGCTTTTCAGCTCTCAAAATAATAACTGATGGACTGGAGTGGTGTGGGTTACTTGTGGATTATTGAGATGTTTTTATCATCTGTTTGGACTCTCATTCTGACGGCACCCATTCACTGCAGAGGATCCATTGGTGAGCAAGTGATGTAATGCTAAATTTCTCCAAATCTGTTCACATGAAGAAATAAACACATCTATGTCTTGAAAGGCCTTAGGGTGAGTAAATCTTCAGCTAATTTTCATTTTTGGGTGAACTATTCCTTTAATATATTGATTGGACATAGATGAGAGAGACTCCAGTAAAACGGTAAGTTCAAAATGAATATTTTGCCTCGGGAGACGGAATCTGTAGGCCAAACGAGAGGGTAAGAAACACATTAGGCCAAAACAAGACTGAAACATGGACTGCATGTGAATGAGTGCTGCTTTTCTCCGGCATGTGTTTGAAATGTGTCTCTTCTAATCTTGTGAACCGCTATTCTGATAATGTTATTTTTAATTTAGTTTCCGCTTCACTTGTTTTAAAATGTGTAAGGACAGGAATCATTTTTGGTTTATGGTTGTTGTTTTAATTAATATTCATGGATTTGCTGATGAATATTAATTAGGATATGCTCCGATATTCTGTGTAATTTGCAAGTTAAAATTTAAATGCATTTTGATTAGAAATAGATTTAGTAGATCAATGGACTGATGAAAGGATAAACAATTATCTAAAATGTTTTATTTTTTATATGCAGGTTTGATTTTTATTTTGTGTTTTTTTATCTTTTCAGTGCCAAAGGTCGTGGAAAGGGCAAGGTTGGTGGCAGGCTGAGGTAAACGTGCAGCGAATCGAGGCACCACAGAGATCCAGAGGACTTTGTCTCCTTCTGCACATATGCATTTGTAGTCATTATAAAACCACTGTTCTGTTTGATTGTTCATGCAGAGACAGTAAAGTGACATATTTTACTGATGTCCTGTTTTATTCCTGCTTTTTTTGTCTTAGACACACAAGTATTTTGCAGTCATATCATTCATTTTATCCCTGCAACATTAAAAGAGTCAAACTGCCTACAAAGTGTCCTGGTGACTCTCTCACATACTTATCCATCATTTTCCAAAACCAGTTTTTAATCACTATTCAAACACATGCAAATGTAATTCATAAGCAGTGCAAATGAAACACAATATGATTTTAATAATAAACTCTTTTCAATATATTATGAAACCAATGAAAGTCATAAGTATAGAAAGAGGACCTGGTTAAACAAACAAAAAGCATTCACTCAATGTCGTGTCTTCCTTGAGAAATGCATTTTGATCAATATAAACTTTTCTATAATTTACTATAATACTACTACACTATACTATACTATACTATACTATACTATACTATACTATACTATAATACTATAATAAATTACTATAGCAGCATAATTCACAGAAATCACAGGCAGGTGCAACCCATTTAAGTTCATTAAATTCGATTTCCAGTGGTGTAATTCACAAAAATCACCACAGAAGGGCACAACCCATTTAAATTTAATAGACTCGATATATGGCAGTGTAATTCACAAAAATCACCACTGGAGGGTGCACCTCATTTAAGTTGAATAGAATTGATTTGCAGCTGTGTAATTCACAAAAATCACCACCAGAGGGTGTAAGGTGTTCATTAGACTCGATTTGCAGTTGTGTAATTCACAAAAATCACTACAGGATAGTATAATACGTTTACCTTAATTAGACTTAAAGCAAAGTAATTCACAAAAATTGAGAATGAGACAAAACCTTGTGACAAACCGAGATTACTGGGCAGCTTTCTCTAGTCTCTAGCTCTGAATGAATTGATAAAGGTGAGGTAGGCTTGATTAGATCTTCCAGGTGTAGCTCTGGACTAGTTTATAGGCCTAGTACATGAAATATGAAATCAGAAAAAATGGGGTCTACATTTTTAGACCAGTTTTATTTTAATAAGCGTCACAATATAACATCATGATTGCATGTTTTTTACAGATTTGTGTGATATCATAATATTTGTCATTAATGTGTCCGGGGCAATCACGAAACAGCTGTGTTGTGTGACTTATGCAGCCATTCTGGAGAAGCTGTGTTGAAGTCAGGTGGCTGCTCTCATTCAAAACAAAACTGGAAACTATCATGCAGTTTCGTGTCAGGCACTGATCGGTCTGTGTGGTGCTGTGTGAAGTCGAATACGACTTGTGTAACACTGATTGCTTGGCATTACAAGATGATTTGTGATTGGCTGTGGTGATGAATATTTAATTAGATGTGCTTTTGCTTATGTTTGAAATTAATTATATTTTTTTGTTTTTAGTTTATATTGTTTTTTTTTTTGTTTGTGTGTTTTTTTTTTGTTGTGTGGTTTACTATTAAATTTTCACAAAATGTTTAATTTAGCGTTACCTTTGTTGAGAATAGTGTTCCTTTGAACTACATGTGACTAGATAGAATTGATTATTCGTGTGCTGAAAATAAAAATCTATAATCTATAAACAAAACAAGTTGAGCCAGAAAATAACAAAAACAAACAGTACATAATATTAAGTCTATAATTTAATGAGTGCTACACACATGAATATAAATGTTAAAAGAAAAAAATCATTATGGGTTTTATGCATTGTACGAAATTTTAAAAACACCACAGCTAAAAAAAAAAATTAATATCAACTTTAAAAAAAATGTAAGTTATTCTATACATCAAGTGTGTACATCAAATGATGTAAACTAGTTTATTAGGCAATTCATGTTCTTTAAGATGACAATGCGCAGGGGAAAAAAATGGTATTTCACCTTAAAGTCTAAATGGCCTAAAAAACATTTCCTTCATTTCTGTGGCTGACTCAGAACCCCACAGACTCAGTGGTGCAAGAGAGAAAACTTTGTGTTTTAAACGTGAAATCCTGAGTTTGAATCCCTTTGTTATTTATGTTAAATTGTTGCTATAGCTAATACCAAAGACCGAAATCTAAAACTATGTAACATTATAACCTCTGTGGCGCAGTGGTTAATATTTTGTGTTTTGGTACAAGAAAGCAATTTACTGAAGTACATTTCATCATTTATTAAGCAATTCATGTTCTTTAACCTATACTTTAAGAAAACAATGGCAAGAATTTAAATTAAAAAAGCCCATATTTCAACTGAAAGTCTAAACAACCATTAAAAAATATATTCCTACCAACTCATCCTCTGTGGCTCAGTGGATAGTTGTTTAGCTTTTACTACATGAAAGTCTTGGTTCAAATCCCACACTTGCTAAATTACTTATCATTTAAAAACAACATCTCAATAAAATCATATCCAAAAACAACTTTAACTTAGCAGGCTCAGTGGCTCAGGTGATAAAGAGTTGCGTTTTAATTTGGGGGGACCTCAATTCAAATCCCACTTTTGCAAACATCAAGTTCTTGTTATAATTTATGCTGTATCTTAAGAAAAAGGTAAAAATTCAATACACATGCAAAACACTCTACAGCTCCACAGGCTCAGTGGCACAAGAGATAAAAACCTGCATTTTAGACATGAAGTGCTGGGTTCGAATCCCTTTATTTCTTATTGTTAATGGTTGCTATAGGAAATGCCATACACTGAAATCCAAACATTGTCACTACACAACCTCTTTGCCGCAGTGAGAAATCATTGCTTTTTGGTACATGAAAGTCATGGTTCAGATCCCATGATTGCTGAAGTGCTTTTCATCATTTATTAAGTGTAGGAAAGACTTATTATGTTACATCATGCTTTCATCAAATTCTTGCTATAGTTTTGCTACAAAAGAATGCGGCTACACCACAGATTCAGTGGCGCAGGTGCTAAAGCATTGTATTTTAAACGTGAAGTCCTGAGTTCGAGCCCGTTGTTTCTTATTTTAGGTTGTATCTATAGGTAATTAAATCACCTCTAGAAGGTGTAAATCAAAACCAGCACTTCACATCACATCACAGTGTCTGTGGTGCAGTGGACAATTACTTGTCTTTCATGTGTGATGGGCTGGGTTCGAACCCTGCAGCTATTGAGCTTTTCTTTATATAAAACACAGCTCTCAATAAAACCCCAACTAAAACCAACTAGGTTCCTCAGGCTCTGTAGCTCAGGTGATAAAGCATTGTGTTTTAATCATGGAGACCTGGGTTCGAATCCCACTATTTCTTACGGTAAATTGTTGATGTTATATTCAACAAAATGCCCCAAATGTCGATAGCTGGTGTGAAAGCCACGATGGCGCTAGTGGCTAAACACACGTTGGTTGCAGACAAGGTCACTGTAGAGTTGGGGGTTCAAATCCCACACCAAAGAGAGATACTAAATAACTGGGCGAGGAGGCAAAAGTGGTAAAACAGAAAGCCAGAGGCAGACTGGCTAAAATACTAGGAACGGTAAAACAGACAGACTACTCAGCCATGAAAAACACGGACTTACAAACATAGCTGGGGCGGTACAACAGACTGACTGAACAGTCATGAGAAACACGGACTTACAAACATAGCTGGGGCGGTACAACAGACTGACTGAACAGTCATGAGAAACACGGACTTACAAACATACCTGGGGCAGTAAAATAGCCGATAGAGGTGGAGCTGGGTGAGGCGGAGAAAGGGGGAGGTGAGAGAAGAAAAATCAAAGAGATAAACAAATTTTTTTGGTGCTTTTTTTTATATATATATATATATAATTTTGCTGCTAAATGTGGCCAAAAATGGCTTCCTCATTCTCATCTGCAGCAGAGAGGGGATTTGAACCCATGCCACCTGCATTGGGCTGAAGTCTTATGCCATGTGCGCTGACCACACAGCCACACCACCTCACAGACAGAGTTATATTCAGTTACTATAAGAAATAAACACATTTACACACAATTAAAAAAAAAATATTGTCTACAATTAAAGGTACAATTAAATATTATTTTTTAAAAAGAAACATTCGGAATTAAAACATTAAAATCAAGATTTTAGCAAATGTTAATAAATTCACACACTTTGTATATGTACAATAAATTAAATACTAAATTAAATATAATATGTAAATTAAATTTAAAATTAAAATTAAATTTAATATGTAAATATTACATAAAATAACGAAATAAAGTTAATATTTAGAAATAGAACATTTAAATAATTTTTTAGTGCAAATAAATGTTTCATATTAAAAAAATAACTATATTTACCCATATTAAAAAAAAACATATTTTGTGTCTAGGTACAATTGCATTAATCTTAACAATAAATGTAAATACATTTAACAACACTTAAATTTTGTTACTAGGTGCAATTAAATAAATACTAATACCACAAAAAATACAATTTAATATTTTAACATATTAAAAACAATGTAAATATTATACAAAATAATATACAAATTACATTAAAATTAAGTAAATATTTATAAACAGAATATTAAAATCCTTTTTTGCAAGACTATTTTCTTGTTAAAAAATACAAAGATTTACACGTTTTGTGTCTACTAATAAAACTAGTAAAAAAAAGTATATATCTAAAATATTAAAAAAAATAAATTTAAATTGATTAATAAAATTTAGTTTTTATATTTTTTTGTCTTATATACTAATAAATAAATTTTTGTATTTATAATTCTTTACTTTATTTAATTTTAAAATATTAAACTTATATGTAAATATCAGATTACCCCAGCCTTCAGTGTCACATGTAACGTCCAGTCTATCACATGATCATTTAGAAATCATTCTAATATTCTGATTTATTATGAGTGTTGGAAACAGTTCTGCTGTCTAATATATTTGATGAATAAAAGGTTAAAAAGAACTGCATTTATTCAAAATAAAAAAAAAATTCTAATAATATATATTCTAATAATATATTTTCTTTACTATCACTTTTTATCAATTTAACACATCCTTGCTGAATAAAAGTATTGATTTTATTTAAAAAAAAAAAAGAAAGATAAAAAAAAAATTACTTGACCCCAAATTACTGACCAGTAGTGTATATTATTGCAAAATTTTATATTTTAAAAACATAGCTTCTTTTTTTTTTTTTTTTTTTTTTTTACTTTTTATTCATCAAAGTATCCTAAAAAAGTATCACATGTTCTGAAAAAATATTAAGCAGCAGAACTGTTTCCAACTTTGATAATGAATCATCATATTAGAATGATTTCTAAAGGATCATGTGATAATGATCCTAAAAATTCAGTTTGCATCACAGAAATAAATGATAATTTAAAGTATAATACATTTAAAAACAATTATTTTAAATTGTAATAATATATCACAATATTACATTTTTTTCTGTATTTTTTATCAAATAAATGCAGGCTTGATGAGCAGAAGAAACTTCTTTCAAAAATAAATAAAAATAGTAATGTTTCCAAACTTTTGGTCTGTACTGTATATATATATATATATATATATATATATATATATATATATATATATATATATATATAAAGTATTAAAGTATACATAGTGTTAAAATATTAACATAGTATTAAAGCTATTAAAAACAAATGTATAAACTTTGAAGCATAAATACAATTGGCATAAGTAAAAAAAAATGAAACCTAGGCTATACACTAACTACAACATTGCATGAGTTTCACCATCACATTGTTGCTTCCAACAGCTCTGTCAATATTTATTTAACAAACATTTTCCCTGAAATTTTGAGTTAGAATAGTTTGCAGAAGAATAGTTTGATGCACCTTTGTAGTCACATTTAGCCACTTAGCAAACAAAAAAAAAAAGTTTTTTTTTTTAAAAATCACAAGGGTATTACTGATGTATTTTATGTCACAGAATAAAACATAATACATATAAATCTCATAAAGATAACACATCAACTACTGATGAATCTGGAATCCTAAAAGTAAACCTTCTATTCATATGTTATTCATACAATATGACAATTATTTTCATCAACAAGATAGTATAACTGAAGTGTTGGGCATGGCTTTCAGCCCATGTCTACCAGCTTTAAAGCCATTTATATACTACTAAAAGTATGCTTTTAACAAATACACGTACAATGTAAACATTCTCTTCATAGATCAGAAATAGTAATATTGCACTACACAAATGTTGTCCAATCAAATTCTTTCTAGAGAAAGTCCCTCCTCTAAACACTATCTGCAAACAGCTAGCAGCACAAGCACTGTGTAGTTTCAGAAATGTGAGAACAGGTTTACCTTTCCAGCAGATCTGAAGAAGTGTCTGGAGGGGCAGCAGGTGAGAGATGCGCAGATACACCGCGAGCACAACAAACACTACAGAGACTGTCCTTCTGCCGCAGAGAGGACACCTAGTGAACACTACTGCATCAATACACACTTAATTCGAAACAAAAGGACTGATGACTTCATACGCGGAAAGTTACTTTAACGTTACAGGTGAGTCGCGTTACACTCGATTCCTGCACTTTACCGCAATTTGTGTCGGTTTTGTTTGCTGACGGGCAGTAATTGAGAGATATTAAGAGTCTGTCACTAAGCTGCCCTCTGCAGAATCTGTACTTTCATAGCATTAAACGATATGTAATCAGGCATCATTGTTGTCAAGCATCGAATGTGGAGCGGATGGAGAACTGCGCTGTTTCACCTGGCGACGATTCGAAAAGCACCCGGATGTACTCGACTTGTCGCTGTAATAAAGCGTTGTCGCGCACTTTCTGCTTCCCAGAAGCATATTTGTCAAATACACACAGAACGTTTCATACGTTTTCATGAAGCAAAATAAGCACGTTATATTGAGTACTTTATGTACTGCTTACTACAGCACATGTACAAAATAAAGATAAGCATAAGCCCCATCGGTACTGTTATTAGCTCAGTCTTTTATAGGCTTTTGTGATAGGAACTGTGTAGGTAGTCTGTGGGGAACTACACAAATCCTGAACTTTTGAATCAGTGCATTCAATCAGATTAGTCGCATTCACAAATTAATCATTTATTGTGATTTGTGAACGGCTTTTGTTTTAATCGTCCTTTATCTAAGAATAGTATGCTGTGTTCATTCTGGTTGGAATCTAATTTTGGATCCAACAATTCATTTTTTTTAATTCATCATAATTTTGCAAATTATCCAAATACTCAAGCTTGAAGTTGTACTAGTAGTTACAAATGCTACCATCTGATGCTGGCTAACTATCACTCAGACAGATTACCAGTTACAAATGCTACCATCTGATGCTGGCGCACGTGCTCACAGGCTTGAACAAAGCAATATAATATATATATGTGAACGGCTATTATATATATATATATATATATATATATATAATATATATATATATATATATATATATACCATCCTGGCTGATAAAATATATTAGGCCTGCATTTATTTTTGTAGTGTGTGGGAAAATGGTGTACTTCTTTACTATTACTATAGCGTATAATGTTACACTATAAACTACATAGCTCTGTCCACAGTTGTATAGCAGGATCCAACAGATCAGAGGTAAATGTTCTGTATAAAGTATAATTTACTAACATGTTATTTATTGTAAGGGACTCTACATTTACTACAACACTACTTAACACTACACTTACTAGTATAATATATATATATATATATATAATATATATATATATACTATATATTATATATATATTATATATATATATATACTATATATATATATATATAGCCCATAGGCTACTTATGCATCTTTATTTTATAGATATATAGAACATATCAGAACTTTTTAAGAATATTAAAAAAATTACATTCTTGAAGAACATTCTTATAAACGTATCTTAAGATAGTTCTCTTAAGAAATTTCTTAACTTCTTTCTTAAGATGTTCATGAATCTTTTAAAGATAAACGGTGAACAACTTTAAAGATTGTGGAACTTTAACAAAAACTTACATCTATGTGAATTACACTACTGCACATCGAGTCTAATGACCTTAAGTGGATTTTTGTGCATTACACCACTGAAAATAGAGGAATACTCAACTTAAATGGGTTGTGCCCTCCTGTGGTGATTTTTGTCACTCACACCGCCACATATTGAGTTTTGTTAACTTACAATATGTGTTTTTAGTGTATTACACCACTGCAAGTCTAGTCTAATGGCCTTCATGTGGTGATTTTAGTTTATTACACCACTGCAAATCGAGTCTAATTCTGCAAATACTCACCTAAATACTCTAGCTTAATGTTGTACTAGATGCACATAATGCATAAATGTTAAAAGAAAAAAATACAATACATAAAATACACATATTTTACATTAAAACACTGTATCTGCGCTTGATTAGTTTTTGACAAAAGCATGTGCTATATGAAATTCCGAAGCTCCAGTGGCCTAAAGAAAGCATGTGACTGCTTCAATATCTGGTTCAAAAAAAAAAAAATATATATATATATATATATATATATATATATATATATATATATATATATATATAATATATATTATATATATATATATATATATATATATATATATATATATATATATATAATTTATACATTTTTAAAAATTAAAAAAAAAATCTAATATCATAATTTTATATGCAGCTCAAATTAACTTTACCTGAAATAATTAAAAATGAACTTTATGAAATAAAGTTAAAGGCACAGAGTAAAGAGAAAGATCACAGATTTATGAATTTATGTTTTGTTTAATTCAAATTTGTGTAATAATATTAAAATAAATTAGAATCACGTGTAAAAAGCTGTTTTACAGTCTATTTAAAAATGACAGCTAACAAAAATGCAATAATTATAATTATTTCTATTATAATTTAATTAAGTTATTCTTTGTATTGATTGCATCATTATCTATGTGTTATTTTGTTCTGTCTTCTCTTCTGTTAAAATACATTTATATTGGATAAAGTCAAAAGATCTAAAATGCATTGCGCCTCCCTGTGGTGATTTTTGTGGATGAATTACGCCACAAAATCTTATGAACTTGACGAATTTGGGGCCTCCTGTGCAAATCAAGTCTAGTTAAACAGGTTTTGTGTTACAGTTGAGAGGAAAGCCTTGATCCAAGCCATCATTAAGCCATCACTAACCTCTGTCACTTTTCAAATCAAAACTAATTTTTCAAATGCATTTTTGATAACTAAGAGACCTTACTGACAGACGTTCTTCATGCCACAGTGCACATATTTAACTAATCAACAATAACATTATCATCGACAGAATGGCATGTAACACTGCAAAATTTACTGGACAAACAACATTTACTCACATTTGGCGCTTGAGAGGTGTTTCATTTTGTGCCCCAGATGGGAACACAAACATCCATAATTGGCATTTCTTCATGTTCTCCTCCCGGCACTTTAGACAGCGAGATCTGAGGTGATAAATCTGTCAGTGCAGAATCTTGCAAGGATATCTGTTTTAGACCAATCAAGCCCGGTGATGGTGGCACAATCTTACACTCAGATTTATTGATTTATTTTGCATTTTCTTGTTAAGATTTAGTTTACAGACAGGGGGAAGGCAATAACAGCAAGTACAAAGATTCAAGGATTATAATTAATACAGCATTACTGAACAATAATATATTCCCTTATATCAATTTCTCATTGCACAGTTTTAGGAAAATGTACACAAATCACGTTGTCTTTAAACATTCTTGAGGAAGACCGCATCATTTTATCATTTGTTTCTTTGCAAATCTTTGATGTTTATGAAGAATTACTATTTTATCTTTGTAGTGCACATGACTTCTGGACCATTGGATCCAGTTCATCTGGTTCATCCAGCTCTGCCTGTGAGTATGTTAAATACCTTGTATTAATATAACTATTATTTACATTAATACTTTGGGTTATACAGTATGTAGTTCTTTACCCTACAGAGTAAGAGATGTGTTTGAACACCCAGTCAACAGAAGCAGATCTCTGGGACGTGTGGATAGACATTCGCTGTAATCATGGACAGGTGATGCTTATAATGTGTTTTTGGCTAGTTAATGTGTAGGTTACCATCATTTTCTTTTTGAGGGGCCTCTCCTTTGAAAAGTAAATGATGGTAACCTAAGTAGGTGGGGAAGGGACGGGGGATGTGGCTTTTTATGCAGTTTTATTTTATTTTTTCCAGTCTGGACAAAATCATAACCACTACTGGTCACAGTGCAGGAAGCTCCAGGGGGAGACTGTACTGGTATCCCCCTTCTTCAGGCGCGCTTCACACACACTCCAGCATTCACTCATATCACAGAGACCTGGCTGGGATCAAACCAGCAACCTCTGAACCCGTGAGGCAGCGCTCTTACCTGTGAGCCACAGGTCTCTTGTTTGAACTTGTAGAGGAACTTTTATTTCACAGTTATCCTGTGCTGCTGCTGCTGTTGAAATAAATAATTTAAAGCTCTCAGTTGTGTGGGATTTGAACCCATGCCTCTACCACAGGCTTGTGCACAAAAGAACATGTGATAATCACTAGTGCCACCGTGGCTCTCACACTGAGTGTTGGCACTTGGGGCAGTTTGTTGGATATAATGGAAACAAGTTAACATAAGCACTAGCTGGGTTTGAACCCAGCACCTTCTGCACCCATGTAGCAGCACTATAACCCGTGAGCCACAGGTCTCTTGTTTGAATTGGTGGAGGAACTTATATTTCACTGGTATCCTGTTTTTTTTTTTTTTTTCAATAAACAAGTTAAAGCATTCAGTTGTGGTGGTATTTGAGCCCATGTCTCTACCACATTCTTGCGCACAGACAACACGTGTTAGTCACTAGTACCACTGTCTCTCACTGTGAGTATTAGCATTTGAGAAACTTGGTTGGATATAATTTTAACAATTTAACATAAGCAACAGCAGGACTTGAACTCAGCACCTTCTACAACCATGAGGCAGTGCTTTTACCTGTGAGCCACAGATTCTGTGTTGAGTCATGTACAAGAATTTATATTTCACTGTTAACCTGTATGTGACAATAAACTAAATAACCAGCAAGTATTACAATTAACTGAGGTGGGATCTGAACCCATGTTTCCATCACACAAAGAACATGATTGCCCACTAGCCCATCACAGCTTGCCTGTAGAGGACTGGAATTTGAGTGACTTTGTTGGATTTAATGACAACAATTTAACAAGCAATGGTGGGATTTAAACTTAAGGTGCCACAATTAAAACACAACACACTATCACCTGAGCCACTGAAGTTAAAAAATGTTTCCTCCTTTGGTGATTTTTGTGAATTACACCGCTGCAAATCCAGTCTAATGAGCCAAAATGGGTTGCAGCACCACATATAACAGCCTCTGTGGTTCAGTGGATGATCACTTGTCTTTCATATGTGAAAATCTGGGTTCAAACCCAGCAATTGCTGAACTTACTATTTATATTACAACACAGTTCTCAATGAAACCCCATGTAAACTAAACTCAGTCCTTCAGGCTCTGTAGCTCAGTTGATAAAGCACTGCAGTTTAATCATGGATAACTTGGTTCAAATCCCATTATTGCTTATGATAAATTGCTCATGTTAAATACATCAAAGTGTCCCAAAAGTCAGTAGTTGGTTTGAAAACCATGATGGCACTAGTGGCTAAACACACACTGGTTGTACACAAGACTATGATTAAAACATGGCTTTGAATCCTACCTCGGTGTGTGGCGATCACTCCACAGGAAAAAACGTTTTGACAACAGTGCACTACCAAATAATGGAGCAGGATGGTAAAAGTGGAGGACTCTGGGGTAATAAAACAGTATGGTCATTGTTTTTGTATTCTTTGTGCACAAAAAGTATTCTCATAGCTTCGTAATATAGCCCTGATGTCACATGGACTGTTTTAATGATGTCCTTACTGCGTTTCTGGGCCTGGGAACATTTCAGTTGCATTGTTGTCCATGCAAGGTCAGAAAGCCCTCAGATTTCATCAACAATATCTTAATTAGTGTTATGAAGATGAATCAAGGGCTTACAGGTTGGGAGCACAGAGGGTTGGAACGACATGAGGGTGAGTAATTAATGAGAGAATTTTCATTTTTACTTGAACTAACCTTTTAACTTTATAAGGTGAGACCTATCCCTTAAAAAGGGATGATATGAGCCAATGATTTTACCCTTTTTTTTCTTAAGGGAAAAACCACATTCCAACCACTCAACCACCTCCATTTGGTACTGTTTTATTTTTCTTAAGGGAAAAACCACATTCCAACCACTCAACCACCTCCATTTGGTACTGTTTTATCAAATGTTGGGTAGAGGTCATGACCTCCAATCACTGAACAATTTAATTTTTGTATGGTTTTTTTTGAACATGAAAAATAAGCAAATATTCAGAATTATAATGTTAAAATCTCCTTCTCAGACCAAACTCTGGAAGTGTTAGAAACAGAGGATGCCCTGGACATTATTTGTATATGATGGCAAAATTCCACATTCACAAAACACAATGACTTAATTTTAAACCTAACTGTAAAATACTCACTTCTGATTTACTTTTACTTTACTCATCATCACGTCAAAGAATCTCCTCCAGTAAAAATACTGATTTGAGGTATTTACAGACAGCAGCAGATTCGCTTAGAAGAGTGTGGAATGTGCGCGCGGTGGATCGTCCACGTGTACGTGTGACACGTCACTCATCAGCTCGACCACGGAAGTGTTTCCATCAGAAAGACAGCGTAACTAAAGTATTTCATCCAGAATGGGTAGGTCTGCGTGAAATAACATATATGTTGTTGGATGTAATAGACAGTTCATTTTAAAATGCGATCAATACGAACGCTTTTCTGTGTGCGTACAAAGGGAAGTTTGCTCATCACGCATTGGTTCGCCTGGTGACGCTAGTTTGTTTGTTAGCATAGCAGATATCAGAATTAGCCAAGTTATTGAAAAACTCAGTTTTAAAACATGTTTGCCTCTTTTCATAATGATTATAGTGTTTTGTTCGAATGTGTTTGGGTGTGATTCCTTCAAGCGACATACATGTACTATGATTCTGAGACAGACTGATCTAAAATGGCATTAGTTCACCATTTTCTGTTCAATAATTTCATATAATTCTATTGTTTTTACAGGGGGGTTCTTTTCCAGCCTCTTCTCGGGTCTGTTTGGCACCAGAGAGATGAGAATCCTCATTTTGGGTTTGGATGGAGCTGGAAAAACCACCATATTGTACAGACTTCAAGTGGGAGAAGTGGTGACCACTATTCCTAGTACGTGTTTATGATGATTTCTGTACACAGCTTTACACATGAGATGTAGTGTGAGCTAACTTGCTTTTTTTCAAACACAGCGATTGGTTTCAATGTGGAAACTGTGACGTACAAGAACTTGAAGTTTCAAGTGTGGGACCTCGGTGGACAGACGAGTATCAGGCAAGATGTTTTTAATTTGCTTTACATTACATTGATTAAGAAAGAAATCGAGCTAAAGATTACTCTTGTTCTTCCACAGGCCGTATTGGCGGTGTTATTACTCCAACACGGACGCGGTGATTTACGTCGTGGACAGCAGTGACCGTGACCGAATGGGCATCTCCAAATCTGAGCTGGTGGCCATGTTGGAGGTTGGTCAGATTGTTATGCTGCGTACCTCTTAAAGGCTCTTCACGGAACCAAAGATGCCTATAAAGTACCTGTATTTTAAAGAGTGAAGTCATCGGTCTTGTCTTTCAGGAGGAGGAGCTAAAGAAAGCCATTCTGGTGGTGTTTGCAAACAAGCAGGACATGGAACAGGCCATGACGCCTACCGAAGTGGCTAACGCTCTCGGTTTACCTGCGCTCAAAGATAGGAAGTGGCAGATCTTCAAGACGTCTGCTACTAAAGGCACAGGCCTGGATGAGGCGATGGAATGGTGAGAGTTTTACTTCTTGACAGTTTAAATACAAATTCTTTGCATTGCATTTACTGATACCTCCTGTTCTTCCGCATTTCAGGTTGGTCGAGTCACTGAAGAGCCGGCAGTAAATGCAAAAGCATCTTGTAAATAGGAACTTCAGAGACTTCTTATTGGGGGTCCTTTGGACCAATGACTGCGTTCTTCCTTTTGTGTGAAGACCATCCTCTTTTCCCGTTTAGTACAGAAACGTTGAACGGACTCTCCACGAATGAACTCCCCCTTCTTGCTTCTCGTCTCTACTGATGCTTGTTTTTGGTAAACTGTATTCACTACGTTTGTAATTTCAGAAGTATCTGCTTTTTAAATTTAGCCTACTTTCGGATTAATCACTGCAGCTCAGTTTGATATTATGTGGGTAGATATTTAAGACTGACTCGTTTGTATGCTTTTGGATTTGTAATGGCATATTTATATTTGCATGTGTACAGGGGCACACACTCCTGCGTTATGGCTGTGAAATAAATATGCAGTTGACACGTATTGCATCATGCATAACATCAATGGCTGGGCTGTTTTTGCATGTTTTTTTACATTTATTTTAAAAACATTGCACAAGTTGCAAAAATCCATGTACTGATACAGACTCAGTCGACGGACAGACCCTCTCAGCTGATTATAGCCAAGTCTTTCAGTGACGTGCCTTTATGTTTCTTTGCTTTATGTCCTGTACACACAAATGCGATTTTCCGCTTTTTGGCCTCGTTTTTCTTAAACTGCTTCTTTACCTTCTTTCTGGCAGCAATGTCAGGATTTACAACAGCCTGTCAGGGGAAATCATGAATATAATTACCATTTCATTTTTACTTTTGTTATAAAGATGTGTAACTGGGAAATTAACAAACAAATGGTTTATTTATAGTTGTCTCTGAAGACTAGAAGAACAACAAATTGCACGCTTTGTAACAGCATTTAGAAACATGTTTTTACCTGCATGGCTTTGGCTTTCTTGCGTGAAGCTCGTCTCTGAGCGGCTTCTTTCTGCACTGCGGCAAAGGCCAGAGAGAATCGCTCCAGACCGACCAGCTTCTTCAACAACTCGATCAACTCCTGAGCCAGATTCTTCAGTGTGGGGTCTGAAACGAGACCAAAAGATCAATGAAATGTCTGTTTCACCCACATTGTCAATCATTGAGATAGTGACATTCTAATTTAGTTTGAATTTAGCATTAGCGTTTTTGCTACATGGAATTTAAAGCAGCCTAACCCTGTAAAAACACATGAAATAAGTCCGTATCATGTTTGACTTTTATGGCACATATTGTATGATATAGTGAGAATACAGAGCTCACACTCCAGAAGGAAAAAAACCTTCAATTTTATTTTATTTAAACAATTTAAGAAATTTGATGCAGGCAAAAATATTAGATGAAATTTTGATCTTTATGACATAAATCGTAGTTTAGAGCTAAAGACTAATGTATATTAATGCATAGATTTAGGCACAAGCACGTGATATTTCTAAAAAATAATGTATAATCAAACGTAAGTTGTTTTAAGTCCAGTCTTAAAAATTCTACTAACAATTTAAAAGTCGTTAATATGTTTACTTCATACAAAATCAGTAAAGATTTCACAACATGTACAGCCTAAAGGTTGATGTTTCTACAATTATGCGAATCCAATGAAGGCCTTTTGCTGACAAGTATAAACTATCAATCAAATGACAGAAGGCTTGTGGTATATTGTGCACAGCAGGTTTTTCAAGTTTTAATCATTTAGAGGCCTTAGAGGTTTGTGTATCAAATATGACACAGGCAACTTCATTCTAACTGAAGTGAAGTGACATACAGCCAAGTATGGTGACCCATACTCAGAATTTGTGCTCTGCATTTAACCCATCCAAAGTGCACACACACACACACGGAGCAGTGGGCAGCCATTTATGCTGTGGCGCCTGGGGAGCAGTTGGGGGTTCGGTGCTTTGCTCAAGGGCACCTCAGTCGTGGTATTGCCGGCCCAAGACTCGAACCCACAACCTTAGGGTTAGGAGTTAAACTCTCTAACCACTAGGCCACGACTTCCCCCAAATGGACTACAGACCTTTTGAAAAAACTGTTGAGAACTACTGAAGTACCAATCAAGACCCGTTCACACCAAGAATGATAACTATAATGATAACTGTATATTAAATGCTCAAGTTCTATAAAGTCAGTGGATTTAGATTTGAAAAAAAACATTCTGAAAGTGATTCCAACGATATAGTTCCTGTGTCGATATTATGATGTTCTTTGGGTGAACGGCTCTTTAAGGTGCCTCTGTGTATAAATAGATTTATATGGACATACTTTGAGAGGATGTTTGATGAATTTCTTCTTCTTGAGGCGTTCAGAGTTACACACGACTCCGCTGAGGTACTGCAGCAGTGCTGGGATGTGAGGAAGGAGCAGATGGCAGCCGATAGTCAAAGAATCTACCCTGAGAAGAGAAACAGAGAAGTCAAATGTACAAATAATAGTGTGTCCTTTATCATAATCATCAACACCGCTGATGGCTACCTGATACATAACAGCTCTGATCGGGTTCGGGGATCACACAGTCATTCAGAATCAGATCTGATTCATTCTCCTTGGGTTCATAGTCTGGAGAGGTTAGCAAGCTCTCTGCTATTTCCATCACTATGGCCGTCGTGATGGCAGACACGTTTTTGGAGGGTAACAGAGCAAATACACTGAGCAGGACATCACACTCAGGGTGGCCCGGTCTCTGCTTAGCAAACAAAGGAAAATACCTGACAGGGAGAAAAGACAACATTTATATTATAATCAGACTGCAACATTTCAAGTCAGCAATAAAATATGACAACAATGGCATCATAAATTGTGTTAAAACTTTTTTTTTTTTATTCAAGTCAAGTCACATTTCTTTATATCTCACTTTATTCAGGTTAAGTCAGTTCAGTGCTGATTCGATTCGGTTCAATGTCGGATGTTACAAAGTTCAACAATTTAGGAACCAATTATATCCAGCTATTAAGCAGCTCTAAAGAAACAAAATACATATTATTAAAAACTAAAATTATTCCTTTAGGGCACCATTGTAAAAAGTCCACAAACCTGCGGTTAATAAACTCACCTAGGATTTTGGCTCCACACACGGATGACTTTCACGAGGAGTGCTGGTGAATACGAATAATGAAGTTCTTCAGAAGATTGATGCAGCCAGGTTTGAGCTAGAGGAAGATCAAGAACAGTGAGTGCTTGAGATCAGCACCCTCAAAAATAGATCCAACCACTACACAATATACCAAAAATTTTAAATCTGATATTGTGCTTTGAAACAAACACACTTGCCTTCAAATTGCTGACTCTGAAGAGGAACTCCAGGAATTATTTACACAATTAAGTGCAAAATTTCAGTTTGCATTAAACGATTAATGAGGATGGTTTTCTGCATTCAGCTGACCTGTTCTCTGTGATCCAGTATAAATGACACTGAGGCCGTGATGCACAGCAGGATCTGCAGAACTTTGGGCAGGTAGATGTGGATGAGATGGCCCATTTTTTGGATGAGCATTTCTATGGTGTTGAGCAGGCTGTGTTGGTGACCCACAGGGAGAACAGCAGACAGGTTTGTCTCGGCTACAGCTCATTCTATTGCGGCCAGACATGCTCCTGCAAGCAACAAATTATCCATTTACTGTGGTACGTTGATGCATCTTTAAAATCAATGTTTGCTTTTTATCTATCTGCTCTTTTTTGAAAAAGTAAAAGGAGTAAATCAGATTCTGTTGGTTTAGCGTGTCTCATTAAAAAGACGTTAATTTATAAATTGTGAAGATGGTACTCATTATTAAATAAGGTTCATAAATGGTCCAAATAATATATTATCTAATTAACTGCAAAATAGGTGTATTTAAGGGGTATGTTAGGATGTAATCATTTTAAAAAGCTTAAATTCAGGTCAGTACCTTCAGCATGATGACAAACAGGCTCCAGCAGAAGATCTATAAACATGCCCAACTCCTCTGCCTGACAGCCTGCCAGGAAGCGCAGCACTATGGAGGAATGCAAAGCTGTGTTCGCCTTACCCTGAAACCTATTACCAACCCTAGGGCACATCCGCCCATATAGTATCCTGAAAGAATATATAAATAACTACTAACTGCAGGCACATAACATTAACATTCAGAGAAGAAACAACAGCGAATGACCGAGCAATGACATCATTAATATGCATTGTGCATCTAAACACACACCTCATAAGCATGGAAATGAGCTGGGGTCTATGCGACAGAAGTACCGCGGCTCCTTCCTCTGAGATGTTGAAATGGACAATCTCATCTTTAAAGTGCTTGTCATTCAGAAGTCTCTCCAGGATCTCTCTGTAAACAGTGACAAATCGACAATTATTACGGACCTAAAACAAAGCCCTGGGGAATACCGCCACTGCAGCAATATTTTAAAAAAGTATTGCTGTAAGCCATCATATTAATAAACCCCCAAATATAAATAAAAAAAGTCCACATAACTAAAAAATTGCTTAAAACTTGTTTAAAGCATTCCTACGGCAAGTTTGAGGTAGGAGAAAAGAACTGATAACAGGGTTAAAATTAGATCAGCGAGGGTTGCCTCTAGTTATTTTTTTCCTGCATCAAATGAGAAAAGTGGCTCAGAGTAACCCAGAGATGTGAAATGAATATCATAATAGACTAAAAGACTTCCTGAGGCAATTGGTACATTCCAGTATCTCAGCAGTGAAAGTTAGTAAGGTAACCAAAGAAGTCTGTTGGAAGATACCATCAGTCTCTGCTCTGGATATAAAGCATTCTATTCATAAACTGACCTAGTTACTGTATAATACAACATTATTAAACAGAAAAAAAACTAATGTTGAAAGCAAGAAGAGATGGGACAGTGTATTTTGTGCTTTGTGTTAGAAGACTTACTTGTAGACCAGAATGTTTGGGTCTTTGTATGTCATCAAACATTACAGTGCTATTTTCTGGATTTGGTGGTCTTTATGGCACAGAAGCGGTGGGTTAGAGAAAAATTTGTCTCAGGCAGCCATTAATAAGTAAAATTATCTTTCACATTAAGATGGGAAATCATACTTGGATATACAGTTGACTTAGTTTTGCCTCCATATATAAAGCTTTTGGGTTGGTGAATTTGGAAAAGACCTTTAAGTGTGCAATGAGCTGCCTGTAACAAAATAAGTACATATGCTGACGAAACAAATGAACGCTCATTTTTCTGGTATATTAGTGTTACATCCTAAGATGTATGTTATTGTTGCTGTTAATACTGTGTGTTAACTCTATGTAACTGTGCTTCATTGATGCTTGACATCCTGTTGGGAGTTGTAGTTTTTGTTGGTTTTCCTCTGTTCCTCCCTGTCCTCTCACAGAAGACCTAATTGATGTCACCTGTTCCTCGTCAGAGCTGTGGAGAGGGAGCTTGTATTTAAACAGAGGGAACGGACAACACCAGAGGGAGAGAGAGTTGGCTTGTCTGTTTTCACAGTTGGTGGTTTTAAAGCAGTGGTGCTGCTTTAAAGAAAGCCTGTTGTATTTGATTGCTATTGTGTGATCAGGGCCTGTAGTGTATCTTCAAGACAGCCTGTTGTACTGGCTGTAGTGATTAGAAATGTGTTTCTTTTTCTGTTTATTCTTCTGCCTGCAGACGCAGTAAGGAGGTGGGTGCCATTTTTATTTTATCAAACTTATGCTTTTCTCCTGGTTTTGTGGAACAGTGAGGAAGTCAGGGAAGAGACCTGTTGTTGATTTTGATGTTTTGTTTGCTAGGTAAGTTAGATTACTTTGTTTTCAGTTAGCATCCCCTTTTTGTTTGTTATTTTGGCCTTAACCCCCTCCTGAAGCTACAAGCGTCTTATTCTTTCTTTTTGAATTATCCCTATTGTTAAATCTCTAATTTTCCCTTACCCTTTAGCCCCACTGTACAAAGACTTTATATTGTAAATAAAATCTTGAAGCGTTTTCATGAGTTTGAGTGCTGGGATTACGGATAGTCAACTCTCTCTCACTATTTTGTTTGCAAGTTCACCGACACAATTTTTTCTTAAATAGCATATGTTACTCCCCTTGTCACCCCTAGACACAGAGGGGGACGTAACATTAGGCATGCACATCTAATCTGTGCAAGTATGTAACTAGAACACAAAGACGAATGTTAGAAAATTAGATCATCTCTTACTTGGCTGCTGCTTTTCTAGGGATCTTCTTCTTGGGTTGTTTGGAATCTTCTTCCTTTTCTTCCATGTCAGTGTCTACCTCTTCACACATTTCCTGCTCTGATGAGGAGCTGCTCTTCTTTATGAGGTCCTGTGTGGGAGCCACCTGCAGGTCAGAACTCATTACTGTGAAGGCAGAGAAAAGGCTGTTATGTAGAACTTTCTAAAAAGAAAAATAGGTTGATGACACAAAGCTCATACACACCTGATGAAGCGCAGCAGTAACGGGCTGAGCTCTCTGCTGCGTGGCTCCACTCTTTCGGGAAACTGGGCCATTGCTCGCCAAAGTAGTCAGCGGAAGTTTGTGAAGTCCGTCCGCTCAGCGAGTTTCAGCACATGGTCCAGCTGTTCCAGAAACAAAACTCCCACATCCCCGCTTTCAATCACACTGGTCCTTGGACCTCGAAGCTGCTTTGCAGCTTGATATAGTTCACTGCCTCCCTCCTCATCATCTTCATCGTCTGCCTGAAGCTCTTCCTCTGAGAATAAATATTTAAGCATCTTTAAAGTGAAGACTACAGAGAAGGTCTAACAGGTCAACAACTCAATGAAAACTCACCAGTTAGACCAGCAACCATCTCCAGATTTTCATAATAGACCTTCCAGAAAGACTTGTTGTCCATTTCTTTAGCGTGGGTCCTGAGCAAATGAAAGTATATTAAACCAAGGCAGAAATAATAGAGAAACAGAGAATATTGTTGGAGACACAGGGTGAGCATATGAAAATTTAAAGGCAGAAGATCAAAAATAAAACAAGCAATGGCAGTTAGTATGATACTTACACCAAAAGATCAATAACTGCATCCCAGAGAGGTCGGAAATTGACAAACAGCATTGCAATAAGATAGAGAAGAGGAACCTGTAAAACACAAAAACACCCTTAACAACGATTTTCAAAAATAATTCATATGGAGTAAAAGGCAGTAGCTACCTCATGGAAAGGTCCCTTGGGCAGACAGGGCTGCACCAGGTCA
The DNA here is from genome assembly GCF_018340385.1 of Cyprinus carpio. Classification (NCBI taxonomy): domain Eukaryota; kingdom Metazoa; phylum Chordata; class Actinopteri; order Cypriniformes; family Cyprinidae; genus Cyprinus; species Cyprinus carpio. The sequence continues at coordinate 4,942,800 of NC_056600.1, read as the reverse complement.
TGACGGAGTTTACGAAGATGTAGCAGTTTCTCCCGGTATTCCTGCACTGTGGCTGGGACCTGCTCTGCCTGCAGACACACAGCGAACACCGTCTGCGCATTTGAGCTCTCCTCTCCCTAAACAAGATATGACATGAGTTGATAAATAGGTACATGTGCTTTTCACAGCCATTGCTGTTGGAAAATCTCATAAATGTTACCTCTGCTGGTTTCGGAAGATCAGCCTCAAAGTTAGACATAATTCTGAGGGTCAGCAAACGAACCTGTGGAGGATAAAAAGAAATTGAACTTGTAAAATCCGCAATTTTAAAACATCAGGGTCCACAGATGTTCTAAGTAAAGGATTTCCACAGATGTTCTAAGTAAAGAAGGTTTATCCATGATTTTTATTGTCATTTGTGAAGACTGTTTAATGATTTTTTTGTAAATAGTTACAGAAATAACTGCAAAAATGTCCATAACCCTGAAAGATTTAATACATTTATATAAATTTTCCAGGACTGAAATCAAATTCCCAGGTTTTCCAGGACTGTGGGATTCCCACTTAAAAACACCAACCCTCACTGGGCTAAACCTCACCTTGGAAATGTTAGAAGAAAAATTGGAATGCAATATCTGGTACAATTCCAGCAGAGAATCATGGGACAGCTGAGCCGAGCAGCCGCTGAGTGCCAGTCTGGTGTAGTACAGATCTCCTAACAGCAGCGCTGAAAGATCCATGGGGAATTTCCTGTAATGAACACAAGCAAAAATGTTTTTCTATATGTTCCTAATTTAATAAGCAAGGTCCATTTTTCTAGAATGTTCAGATGTAATTACTGAAGCACATACTCGATGATGTTTCTGACCAACTCTGCAGGCAGGAGTGACTACCGCTGCAGACTCCTTGAAGCTGAGCAGGGTGCTTAGAGCCTGTCGCGCTACAAACAGAAGGACGTATTAGGATTAAACTACATCTTTCAAAATTAAAGACTGAACATTAAAGCTTGTAACAATGTGATTGAGGCTATCAATCAAACACACACACACACTTGACTGACCTCTCCCTAGAGTTTCACTGCACACCTCTCGCAGTAATCTGTTCAGTAGTGCAGTGATGGCCAGTATAATGCTTGATGCTTCTAACGGTCTGCAAAACATTTTAATGGTTGCATATTTACACAAATACCAAAGTACAGAGCAAAAGACTATTAAAAGACCAAATACAAAACTTTGCACACTCACTGAACTAAAATGAATCAACACTAAACTAACTTGAGATGAGTTACGGCTTAGGATTATTAAAAGTAAGAGTATTTTGGTTTGCAATGTCATTGTTTTAAAAGAAACATGGCTACACAACGACGTACCTGATAATGAGCTATTGAGCTAACCGGACGCTACACGCTCCGGGCAGATAGAACAGCAGATGACCGGCAAGACAAGAGGTGGTGGATTGTGCATTTATGTTAACAAAGCTTGGTGTACGAACACTGTCATTGTTGGGAAACACTGCTCAGCTAACCTAGAGTTTCTCATGGTTAAATGTAGACCTTTTTATCTGCCGCGGGAGTTCACTTCCACCATAATAACTGCAGTCTATATTCCACCGGATGCTAATGCCAAGCTTGCTTTGAACAACTTCACGCAGCCATTAGTAAACAACTGGGACTGCTCGCACCCGGAGTCTGCTTTTATTGTCGCGGGTGATTTTAATCACTGCAGGCAGCTAAAGTAACAGTGCTCCCCAAATTTCACCAGCATGTTTCCTGCCACACCAGAGGAGACAAAACACTTTGGATCATGTTTACACAAACATTGATGGCGCTTACACCGCGACCCCCTCCCCCACCTCGGAACAGTCTGATCACCTTTCTTTGTTTCTCACCCCAAGTATTGTACCCCTCATCAACCGTGTGAAGCCATCAGTGAGAACCATCAAAGTGTGGCCAGTTGGAGCAGACTCTTTACTTCAGGACAGACTTTCAACACACGGACTGGAGTAGGTTTGCTTCTCAGGGTTTGCCTGTGGCTCTCACACGGACATTGATATCTATACCTCCTCTGTACTGACTTACATCAACACCACCATTGACAGTGTTACATCAGAAAAACAGATCACAACATACCCTAATCAGAAGCCATGGATGAACAAGGAGGTGCGAATTCTGCTGAAAGCCCGCAACACTGCCTTCAGGTCATGATGACGCTCAGGCCTACAGTAAATCCAGGGCTAACCTGAAAAGGGGCATCAAAAAGGCCAAGTATGCTACAAGCTGAAGGTAGAGGAACACTTTTCCAACTCTGACCCCCGACGCATGTGGCAGGGCATCCAGGCCATCAGTGACTACAAGCCAAGCAACTCCACCCAACGGTCACGGACGTTTCCTTCCTTAACGAGCTAAATGGCTTTTATGCTCGCTTCAACAGCGACAGCAAGGAGACGGCCACCAAACCACACATTCAGCAGATCACCAACCTCTCAAACTCACAACCTCCACAGAATGTCACACTGCATCTAGCCGGATCAACGCACACAAGGCTGCCGGCCCGGACGGCATTCTTGAGTGGTGCTTAGAGCATGTGCAGAGCAGCTTGCAGGGGCTCTTCACAGACATTTTCAACCTGTCCCTCACCCAAGCAACTGTGCCAACATGTTTTAAGTCCACATCCATTGTGCCAGTACCGAAACACTCCTCCCCGATGTGCTTAAATGTACTACCGCCCCGTAGCACTCACCCATCATTATGAAGTGCTTTGAGCGATTGATGTGATCCTAGCACACCTCAAAGACTGGCCTCCCACACACACTGGACCCTCATCAATTGCCTACCGCAGAAACAGGAGCACAGAGGATGCAGTATGCACAGTGCTGCACTCTGCACTCACACACCTGGACAATAACAACACATATGTACGGATGTTGTTTGTTGACTTCAGTTCAGCATTTAACACACGTCATTCCCTCCAAGCTGACCACAAAACTTGGAGACCTGGACATTAAACACCTCCCTCTGCAACTGGATCATGGACTATTTTCTGACCAACAGGCCTCAGCATGTTCGGTCAGGCCACACCCACTCCACCACCATCACACTTAACACCGGCGTACCACAGGGCTGTGTGCTGAGCCCATTCCTATAATTCCTCTACACCCATGACTGCAAGCCTGTGCATGGATCAAACTCCATCATTAAGTTTGCAGATGACACCGCGGTGATTGGCCTCATCAGTGACAACGATGAGATGGCAACTAGCTACAGGGAGGAGGTTCAGCACCTGGCCACATGGTGCGCTGACAATAACCTGCTTCTTAACACCAGTAAAACAAAGGAGCTCATTGTGGACTTCAGGAAGAAGAAAGGAAGCACGCATGACCATAGACAGTAAAAGAAATGGACACAGCGACCCCATTGGAACTCAATTGAGACAAGTGAAGCCCGTTTTTAGCGATTTTTAGAACTTCCGTTTCTGACGCGCAGACTCAAACTAAGCTTGATGACGTCAGCAACCTGTCTGACAGATGTAAATCTTCTAGTAGCTGTGCGTGCAAACTGCCATGGTTAATCTTGCAGAGACGGCGAGCTTGAGCGGGGAGTTCTTTGGCGTGAGTGAGCAGGAGTAAGTATTCTGATTAATTATTTTGTATAGTATTTTAAAAATGTTACGCCAGGGCTTCTATGGGGCTTCTCTCTTGACGTCTCCCCGGTTGCCTGCGAGCTTTGAATGCACTCTCAGTGGCTTATGATATGATTGGTTGAATGGTAAGCTCGCATCTGATTGGCTAAAGAGTACGACAGACCCACGTGGGAAGAGAGCTCTGCCAGGAAAGTCTCAAAAACATAAGATTCGTAGTAAATGACGATTTGTACATTCAGACGTACATTTTAAACATTCAAAGGTTTTTGTGCACAGTTGTATATCTACGAATTGTGTTTTGCATTTGTGAAATGTATTTTATGAATATATAATTTTATTTTGCGCATGTGAATTGCTTTTTGTGAATATATATTGTTTTCACGCACTGTGAATTTTTTTTGTGTGTACGTGCATTAGGTTTCATGCATGTGAAATTGTCTACGCATGTGTGAATCGTGTTTTTTGCGTGAATTATATTTGAGACTAATCTGTTTCCATACCGTATCAGGATGTCAACATCTTGAATGATGCATTATGGGTACACTGGAGCGTTTTACTGTTTTTCAAAATAAAAGTCTTCTTCATTCAGAAAATCATTTGGAAAGACTGTATCTTATTTTTAGCGATACTTAAAAGTTCTTAACTGTTTTTTGGGGGGGGTCTGTATCAGTTATTAAATACATTTTATTATATATATATATATATATATATATATATATATATTACTATATATATATATATATATATAATATATATATTAAATTTATTAGAGGTAACTGGGAAACAAAACTATGACAAAATTTTACCTGTAACTAACTATTGAATGTAATTAATATTGAATTATATGAATGTATTAATATGAATATTTCTTTAACATTTGCTAACTTATTATTCATAATCTAATTTATTTTATGCTGAACATTATTTCCACATATCCCATTTTTCTCTAGAACTAATAAAGCTGTATTGTATTAATTTAACCTATAAACAGACACACAAAAGATTAGTAATATTGGGAGGGGTGATTATTAATAGGGGGTGAAGTATCTATTTGTAGAGCATCTGTATCTATTTGGGAGCAGTGCAGTATAAGTAAGGAGGAATGAATGAGATGGGGGCGGGATGATGACAAGCATGCAGCTCCAGGAACAATCACAGTGAGTAACTTTGGCAGAGACTCTCTGACTGAATAAACACCTCTTTCTGTCATGACTCAATCTCTGGGCTAACAATCAGCTTTCAGTGAGTAAATTCCTGATGCTTACTGATAATATTTTGCAAAAAGAGCCTCAAAGCCTACCTTGTAAAAGACCCTCTTAAAGAAGTTCAGACGTGCACCAAGATGTCAAGTGCGGCGTCCTTCAGTGTGTGGGACTATGTGGTCTTCACCTTGATGCTGGTGATCTCAGCAGGCATCGGGGTTTACTACGCCTTCAGCGGACGAGGTCAGAGCAGCTCCGCGGACTTTCTGGTGGGTGGACGGAGTATGACGGCGGTGCCGGTGGCTCTGTCCCTGTCAGCCAGCTTCATGTCAGCCATCACCGTTCTGGGGACCCCGGTGGAGGTGTATCAGTACGGAGCCGTCTTCATCCTCATCTGCTTTGCTTATGTTCTGATGGTGGCTGTGAGCTCTGAGATTTTCCTGCCGATCTTCTACAGACTGGGAATAACCAGCACCTATGAGGTGAGATGACAGGAAAAAATTAAATAATGCATAAAAAAACCTTTTCATTGGTAATCTAAAATAGTGAGTTTTTTGAGGTATTTAAAATGTTTCAATTATGCATTAATTCTGTAACTTTTTTGTTTTTTTCCTTTGTTTGCAGTATCTGGAGATGCGTTACAGTAAAGTAATTCGACTATTTGGGACAGTCCTGTTTATCATACAGACAGTGAGTGTTTGCTTGTTATTATCTCTCTTATTAAATCATACAGTGAATTCAGTGTACTATTTTGCATCTCTTCTCAGGTGTTATACACAGGTTTGGTTATTTATGCTCCGGCTTTGGCTTTAAACCAAGGTAGGATTTTTTCTCGCTTCTGTAATTAATTAGATTAATCTTATTCTTGAAGCAGTTTATACTTTGCTCCCTTCACTTTTAAAAATAAAGGGTCCAAAAGGAGAATTTTACAGTAATGCCATTGAAGAATTTTTGTTTTTTACCCAAAGGACCCTTAAGTGAGCAGTTCTTAAAAAGAACCATTTATTCTTAACATTTTAAAGAACCTTTTGTGGAATTGGAATGTTCCATGGATATTAAAGGCTCTTTATAGAACCATCAATGCCAGTAAAGAAGCTCTATTCGTAAGTGTGTGAGTGAAATGGCTTTATTTGTGAAGTGTATGGTGTAACAAGTATGCTTGATAGTGCACAGTGCTGTCTGATCAAGTGCGCTCTCTCCCTTCTCTCCACTTCTCAGTCACAGGTGTAGATCTCTGGGGTGCCGTCATGTCCACCGGAGTGGTTTGCACTCTCTACTGTACATTAGTAAGTTAGAAGGAGAGTAGTGTTATTTTGGTGTCATTGGGATAATAAAATACTAAAGTATTAAACACAAAGGTTTTATTAATATGTTGAATTAGTTTTTATTTTTATATTTTCCATTTTCATTTCAGTTAAAGTTTTAGTATTATTTAGTATTATATATGTCTATATAGTTTTTTTTTCTTTTTTTCAGTTTTAGCTGTTTTAGTACTTCAAGTTGAACTAAACAACACAAATGTTTTCTCTGCAACTAGCAAAAACAAATTAAAAAATTATATATATATATATATATTCTATACATTTTGTTTTATTTCAGTTTATATTTTATTTCAGTTGAGTGAAAATATACAAGCTGTAAAGATGAAAAGTTTTAGAATCCCTGCTATATTAAAATTATACAGAACACTCTTAAAAATAAAGGTTCCAAAATGGTGTTTTTGCAGTGATGCCATAGAATACCTATTTTTGTTTCCAAAAGAACCATTTTGAAGAACATTTTAAAAATCTAAAGAATGTTTTTCAAATATAAAGAAACTTTATTTTGAACAGTGTAGTAACACTTGTTAGAATTGGCATTGTATGTATATATATTAAAATGTGCATCATAAAGAACTGTCCCTTTACCCTGGCAGGGCGGTCTGAAGGCAGTGGTGTGGACGGATGTATTCCAGGTGGGCATCATGTTTGCGGGGCTCTTGGCTGTCATCATCCAATCAGTGCTGCTGCAGGGTGGGATCTCCACTATCATCAGTGACTCCGCCCAGGGCGGGCGGCTCAACATATGGGAGTAAGTTATGACATGACTGACAGGTACAGGAATGCATAATTAAAAGGATAGTCCAGAGAAAAATGTACATTTATTCAGTCATCATTTACTCAGCCTCATGTCGTTCCAAACCTGTACGAGTTTCTTTCTTCAGAGTAACACAAAAGAAGATAATGTTGGAAGAATGTTGGAAACTATATAGTTTCAGCTTCCACTTACTTCCATTTTATGGTCAAAATATATAACTGAAGTAAATGGGAACCGAAACGGTTTGGTTACCAGCATTCTTCAAAATATCCTCCCTTGTGTTCAGCAGTAGAAAGAAACTCATATAAGTTTAGAGCGACATGAGGGTGAGTAAATGACAGAATTTTTGCTTGGACTATCTCTTTAAATTCTTGTCTTTCTCATGCTGTGTCCGACCCTCTCAGCTTCGATCCAAACCCTCTGAGGAGACACACTTTCTGGAGCATCACAGTGGGAGGGACGTTCCTCTGGACAAGCGTCTATGGTATCAATCAAGCTCAGGTGCAAAGATACATATCATGCAAGTCCATGTTCCATGCCAAAATGTGAGCACTGCACAAATCATAAAATTCTAATTCACGCTAAAAGGAATGCAATATCTCAACCATTTTTCTCTGTGTTTTTGTCTCTATCCAGGGCTTTATACATTAACTTAGTATGTCTCTGGGCTATATCAATATGCTCAGTATTTTGTGGCTTGTGTCTATACTCCTTTTATAAGAACTGTGATCCATGGACAGCAAGAAAGGTGTCTGCTTTGGATCAGGTACCAACCACAACAACAACAATGCATCTCAAATGCAATAAAAATAACTTTGCATGTGCGTCTTATTAAAACTCCCGATAACATTTATATGAAATTTTTGATCTATTCAGAATATGCTACATTAATGTCTCTCTCTATTATATGCAATAACTTATGCCATACCTGGTGTTGGACATCCTGAGTGAATATCCTGGCGTGCCTGGACTGTTTGTGGCAGCAGCATATAGTGGCACATTAAGGTTTGTTCTCTGTTAAGACAACCAGTTCACCCAGATTCATCATTAACTTACCCATAATGTCGTTCCAAACCCATATGAAATTCTGTGGAACACAAAAGAAGATATTTAGCAGAATGTCCAATCAGCTCTTTGCCATACAATTAAAGCATGACTCAATAAATTACCAGTAAACTATAACTCTTGTGCTATATTCTTAAGTCTATTATAATGTTCTGATAGTGTTGTGAGATAACACGATAAAAGGTAAATGTAAAATCAGGAAACACTTTACATTATAATTTCATTTGTTATCTAATTTAGTTAACAAGATCTTCACTCATCTAAAAAGATCTTCAAAATAATGGTTCTTTAATAGCATCTGTGGTTCCATAAAGAACTGTTAACATCCATGGAACATTTCCATTATACAGGTTCTTTATGGTAGAAAAAGTTTCTTTAGTTTTTAAAATGTTCTTCACTCTTGAAAACTGAGAACTTCACTGAAAGGTTCTTTGAGAAACTTAAAACATGGAATGATATGCAAGTGAGTTATCACATTTATCAAATGACCATTTGTGAGCATGTATTATATCATGTTTACTGTCTACAGTACAGTCTCCTCCAGTGTAAATGCTTTGGCTGCAGTAACTATTGCAGATCTGATACGGCCATACCTCAGTCTGTCAGAAAAGCAGCTGTCCTGGGCTTCAAAGGGCATGAGTGAGTGAATATCTTCACTTAGAGCCAATTAATGCAAAATCAATGATTCCACCTACTAAACTAGATGATATTCCCCAATCACAGGTTTGTTTTATGGTGCCGTGTGCATCGGAATGGCTGGTGTTGCATCTTTAATGTGAGGGATGCTACAGGTGGGTTACTGATGAATCTTGTGAAATTACAGGGCGAATGATGGAGTAATCCTAATTTTTCTGTCTGTTTGTTCCTCAATAGGCTGCTATTAGTATTGTAGGAGTGGTTGGTGGACCTCTACTGGGCCTTTTTTCTCTTGGCATCCTGTTTCCTTGCGCTAATGCAAAGGTTTGCATGAATATATTTTAATATGCAATTACATTTTGCTTACACCCTCAGACCATCTAAGATGTAGATGAGTTTGTTTCTTCATCAGAACAGATTTAGAGAAATTTAGCATTACATTGCTTGCTCACCAATGGATCCTTTGCAGTGAATGGGTGCCGTCAGAATGAGAGTCCAAACAGCTGATAAAAACATGGACTCTCATTCTGACGGCACCCATTCACTGCAGAGGATCCATTAGTGAGCAAGTGATGTAATGCTAAATGACATCTAAATCTGTTCTAATGAAGAAACAAACTCATCTGCATCTTGGATGGCCTGAGTCTGAGTAAATTTTCAGCGATTTCGGGTCAACTATTCCTTTAAAAGTGTGGCTGTTTTAGGGAGGTTTAGCAGGGTTGATATCCGGTTTGGCGCTGTCACTGTGGGTGTGCATCGGGGCACAAATATACCCTCCACGACCAGAGAACAGCAGACCGTTGGCTCTGGTGACACACGGCTGTAACTTCTCAGGCAGCGCTAACTGGACTGCAAACACAGAGGAAAATCTAGAAAGGTGGGTTTGCAAAAACAGCTCAAATCAAAATCTATTGGCTGGTACACAACAGGATCCATTTCTTCTCAGGCCTTTCCTGGCTGATAATTGGTACTCGCTCTCATACCTGTACTTTGGCCCATTGGGGACTGTGACGGTCATCACCGTGGGTCTCGTTGTCAGCATACTTTCAGGTGTGAGCCATTCTGATATGAGAAGCACTCTGCTGTCTTTGTTCAAAGTAACTGATGTTTTCTAAGTTTCTCTCCAAGGCGGCAGACAGACGAAAGTGCAGTCTGGGCTTACGATATTAAAAGAAGACCTCACCTTCTACAAAGCCTACAATATACTCAAAGCAAAAGTAAGTATATTCCTTAATGCACGCATATATACAAATATACATTCCCATCACTTTTATCCTTTTCAATTATTGGCACTAAAAGTTTCCGGTGGTGCAGGAAAGTTTGACCTGGACCAGGAGCTGGACAAATCCTTTGGAAAAACCAACTTTGCTTTCTGTGATGTAGAGCTGTCTACACAAACACCTGCTTAGAACATCATAACACTGCAATGTCTTTAAATATACATGCATATGTACTTGTCATTACAAATAACTGTCTATTGTAAATTTAACAAGGACTTAGAATGTAGTAAATATAAATGTTTATGTCCAAATCTGTTATAGTGCAACACATCAAATAGAGACATTCAGAAATGTACAGAAAATAATGATTTAACCTTTGTCACATGTGGCAGACTGTACAGTATATATGTCAGAGACATCGTTTAATGCTCTGGTTCATAGTAGCGTTTCTTCATTGCTCTGTATTTCCTGAGGAAGTAAAGTGCCTCGAGTTCTTTGATCACAAACTCTCCACGGTCAACCAGCTTTTTGATTTTCTCAGGATCGGTGACATCTTTGTTCTTCATGAAAGCTGCTTTCAGACGCTCCCTGAAGTATGTAGTGCCTTTTGGATAGTCCCGTCCAAGATACAGAAGCTGTAGAAAAAAGAAATTCATTATCCAAGCAATGGAAAGTCATCAGGATTGTCATACATTTCTTCCTTCTGTGCTTTTTGTTTAATTTTTGTGACTTGGCTGCCATGCAATGTTGTGTCCAGTAAAGGATGACATAGAGCAGCACTCAACAACATGAAAAGAACAGATGAAAAAAGAAAGAAGAAAATGCTGCTTACATTTTTGTACAATCTTATAACTTCACCTCTCAGTGGATTACTCATTTTAATGTCTCTCTTTTTATCCTGAGGCAGACAATAAACCTAAAACAAACAGAGAACAAACAATTATACACCATAATTTATTGCCTATTATGTTTAATAGCATGAAACACACAAATAGCACAAAAAATGTGAAATGAAATTCTCCTCAAATATAATTCTCCTCATATTGTATTGTCATACTTTATAGATTATTAAGGTGCTAAAAGCCGGTTTATTGAATGGATAAAGTAATCTCCAGATGGATAGTAAAGTTTTCTTGTAAGAAATATGGTTTATGACAACATTTGTTCACCTACAAGATCATAACAGAGGCGTTTACCAGGACGTGCGGGATGCTTTCCAAAATAAAAGTCATGAAGCGCAATGGCTTCTCAAAATAAAAGCCAGGTTGCGTCTTTGCATTTTTCAGAATAAAAGTCAGAAGAGACAACATTATTTCAAAACATTATTATTTTTATTTAACAATATCCATAAATTTCACAAAACATTCTCTGGCAAAATAGCATAATCCTACCCAAAATACTGTCCTATATAAACCCCAATCAACATGAAAATATACTGATTTACATTCTTCAACACCTTTCTCCAAAATATAAATAGACTTTGGTCCTAATCTCGGAATATACTCTGCATCAATTCATATCGTGCTCATTAAGTGCTGCAGTGTTCCCAACAGTTCCAGATGAATTCAAGCTCTTCTTCCTGTACAGAAGCAAGTAGGCTGTGTCTCTAAAAACAGCATACAAAATTATAATTAAAACCTGGAAGATGTCTTAGATGAAATGCAAAGAGAATAAAGTAATTATTTTAAAGATTTGCATTTTTGGTTTTGCTTTCCATTGAAGTGCCTAAGTTTAGAATTATTGATGCTTAACATATCCATACCGATAGGCCCCTCCATATGTTCCCTGCACTTTGGCCCATGTGGACTGTGGAAAATTAAATTATTACACATCAATATCAGTTACATTTCAGTCTTAACTATTTAGTTAAATAAGTCTGTGAGTATCTCTTACTGGTTGCACGCAGCTGTCATCAGCATAATACCATCTGTCCTGATTTGGCCTGATGAAAGCAGTGTAGTGACCAAACATGGCAGGTCCTATGTGCACTACTACTGCATAGAGACTGTAACACTCATCAGCCTTGAGACCATCAGCCTAAAACAAGCATACAACAAATCAAGCATATGACAATATTACCATGACTGTTACTATGTTCTTTACTAAATATATGCAAAACATACATTTTCTGATTGTCCTGCAGCAAAAATGTCATTGCTGAATGTTTCAGGAAAGGTGACTTTGTTGAAGAGTTTCCTGGTGAAACCATTGTTTCTGAATCTTTTCAAGTGGACACACAGAATCGGAGGTAATGAGACAAGTTTCACTTCCTACATGACAGACAAAAAAAAAAATTCAAAACAATTAACTTGGTTATTAGATGAGTTTCAATTAATAAATGAATTAAAAACAATTGAATTTTATTGAAGTTTATTTTGTGATATAATAAATAATGATGAATATTAATTAGTGGATGGCTGCTTTTCATCACACCGTTCACAGTTAAACTTCTCGCTGTCCCGTAGCTTTTGTAGCTGGAAAAAAGAGTTGATGCAGCCTTCCTAAAGAACATAAGGAAGCATAATAAAGCATGATTAACTCAAGATCTTCTACATTATAATGTACATTACTGATGCACAATGACTAAAAATGAATGTAGATTCAAGAATGTTGGTAACCAAAGAGTTGCTGGTAGCCATTGACCTCCATAATATTTTTGTCCATAATACAGAAGTCAATGGCTACCACTGATTGCTTACCAACATTCTTCAAAATATCTTCTTTTGTATTTCTACAGAAGAAGAAGAAGAAGAAAACTCGTACAGGTTTAGAACAACTTGAGGGTGAGTATATGATGATTTAAAATTCACTTTAAATTGTTTACCAGGGTGTTTTCTCCTTCACAGATTGCCAAAGGAAGGCTGAAGAGAGAGCTGGGTGCTCTGTGAATGAATTTGCACTTTGAACACACCACCTGGGTCTCTACCTTTATCTCATAGAGACTGCGGATCTCCTGAGCCTGAAAGAGTAAACAGACAAAGAGTTTAACATAACTGATTATTCTCATTTACACTGACAGTATGCTCAACAAAATCTGTGCATCTATTTTTAATGAAAACCCACCACAGCAGCATCAGACATCTGCTCCTGACTGAGATTTAGGATGAGGTGGAATATTTCATCTGCATCATGTTGAGTGAATGCTACAGCAGAATGACAGAATGACACCACTGAGTGACATTACTTCCGTAAGTATAAGATTTTAGGGTGACATTATGCATACGTCGGATGGCTTGATGGTAGAGGCATTTGAGGAAGTCTTCGTGTGGAGCAGGATGTGATTTGTCCCTCATGAATTCCAGGGCATTCCTCAACTGCCATGGGACATTCCTCTCATCAGTCCCATCTGATGAATGCCATCTTTAAAGGAAGAGTTCACCCAAAAATTAAAAAAAAATAGTTGAAAATTTATGTAGCTGAGTTTGTTTCTTCTTCAGAACAGATTTGGAGAAATTCAGTTTCATCATTTGCGCACTAATGGATCCTCTGCAGTGAATGGGTGCCGTCAGAATGAGAGTCCAAACAGCTGATAAGAACATCACAATAATCTACAAGTAAGCCACACCACTCGTCTATCAATTAATATCTTGTGAAGTGAAAAAACTGTCTGTTTGAGTCCTAAATCCATAATATTGCTTTCTCAAGTGAAAAAAAAAATGTGTCTTGTCAGAATCAGTTGTTAAAAATATGCACAGATCAAGAAAGAAAAACAGTTCTAAACAAATATGTTGATGGATTTTGATGTTAGAGGACAACAGGACATGGACTTTTTCACCAGAAGAAGTGTTGTTATAGATTATAGACTCATAATGCTTTAATGATGGATTTGTTTCTCACAAACACACAAAGTCGTGTGGATTATGAGATGTTTTATCAGCTGTTTGGACTCTCATTCTGACGGCACCCATTCACTGCAGAGGATCCAATGATGAGCAAGTGATGTAATGCTACATTTTTCCAAATCTATTCTGACGAAGAAATTATTTTTTTCTGGATGTCAAAATGAAGCATGGCTAGTTTCAAGTATGCTGCTTATTCAAAAGACAAAAGTGCTTTACTTGTTCAGTATGTCCAGGAGTTCAGTGGTGGCAGAAAAGGACTGAAGCACAGCATTAACACAGCAGGACAGACTGTAGTTTAAAAGGCCCCTTACTTCTGAAACATTAGATCATTATTAGTTCCAGCACTTTTGGATAACCTTCGAAAATGGTTCAAAAGACTGAAATGACAGTAGTTACAGTAGCGGTATTTTTCTTATTAAAAATATGTGATATTATGGATGAAAGTCTCTGATGACCTACCATAATCAAATGATGCAGAGCGGTAGTATTGTCGAGAAGTCATTTTACTGTAATTGCTTCCCATCCACAGACATATACGACTGCAAACGCTTCGCAGTGTTGTATGGAAACCTGATGTGTCAGCATTAATCTGCGTATTGGTTATAGAAAATCAAACTGAGCTGACGAAATATGTACCCTCTTCCAGATACTTCAGCTCCCGTGTTACTCGTAGCATAACAATGCGTTTCATACAGACATAAACAGAAACAGCTGATTTTACTTTCGCTTTCAATTCACGCGTCAGTTTCTGTCACAGATACGAAACTAACGCCCTGTTCAGAAAAAATGACTAGGTAACATTTTTAAAATAACTTTCAATAGTATTGTCATTATTAACAAACATGATTGAATCATTATTATTATTATTTTTTAATCGATTTCAGGACACAATAGGCTATTTATATTTAATCTATAGGCCTATACCTTGTTTTTCTTATTATGATTTATGTTATTTTTCTTAATAATATATTATTTATATATTTTTTTTTTCACTTTAATTTTCGTTAAGGTTTTAGTAATTTTGTTGTTTTTGTCATTTTTTATTATTTTAAATCACAGAAATGTTTTTTAATGGTTTTAATTTTGTTAATAATATCCCAGATAAAACCATCTGTTGTTTTTGGCTGTATATTCTTAATAAAAGTGCATTTTAAAATTACATATTAATAAACTTAATACTAGTCTTAACCATGACTATTCAATGTGATGTACAATAAATAGTTGTTTATATAATTTACATACCGTGTCTGCAGCAGATCCACATGAACTCATACATTCAAAAACATATTTACATTTTTATTATATAATAAAATTACATTTGATCTGCATGGAATACTTCTCTCCAGGATACCATCCGTTTTAAATAGGCTATCAGTAGTTTGATATAATTCAGTGATTTTTTTTTTATCTATAATGTAAGTAAATGCACCAATAAGAGATGCCCATGATGACAAACACAGGATGTATTAAGTATTACAAATCAGGGGTGGCAACATTGTTTCACAGTTAGTTCCAGGATAACTCCATTAAAACTCTATCTCCGGCTGTTGGCTCTGTAATAAGGTCCAAACATGGTGTTCCACGTCTGCTGAAGGAGTCCATGCAGGCGGAGCAGCCATGGGAAAGCTGAGGGAAGAGCTGAGAGTGAAGAAATAGCAGAAAAAAGATCATTAATGAAAGTAATCATTGAGGATGCATTGCATAAAAATGGCCAGCGGATCTCTTACCCGGGTCGACACGGATGAGAAGAAGATACAACAACATTAAAGCTAGAAAAATTCTGCGCAAAGAGATGGATCTGATTCTCACACTGGCTACTGAAAGACCTCGGTATAACAACCTCATGATGGAAGTCAGCCGCTGAGTCAGTTTATCTGTAAATCACAAATTGCACCATTGCATCCATTATCAATTCTACAATAAAATGATCTCCTCATCAATCATATAGTTTGAAAAATCAAATTACATTAAGCACATTAATAAAAGAAAGTCACCTTGTTTTGAAGCACAAGTCGTTGTCGTCACAGCAACAGATTCAAGATTTGTAGTGGATGATGTTGCATTTTTCTCATTCTGAATGTCTACCAAACTCCGAGCTGCTTGCCTCTGTTCTTCAGTGAAGGCCACCCGACCCACATCAGTCTCCAGCATCTCCAGAGCTTCAGCCGTGTGACCCATCGGCACCAGTATGTGGAGGAAGTACAGCTCAGCTACGGAGCTGAACCCCGACTGGCTCATGTTACCAGAGCAGTGCAGCCAATCACAGACCGCATCCTTCATCACGGCCCGCTCATCCACTTTCACATAGAGAAGAATGCTGTGAAACAGTTTATATAGCATTAGGAGTGATGTAGTGTGTTCACCCACATTCAAGAGCTGTTTAACCCTAAAAGGGGCATCGTATACTTTCCATATTTGATAACTGTGATAGAAAACTGCATCAAAAAATAAATAAATTTGGGTGTAACCCAATGGTTATTTTTGGTATAGTGCCCAAACAAAATTACAAGAACCACAATTTTTGTGATATCAACTTCAAATTTAGAACATATCTTGGTTTTGATTTTATAGCCATTTTAGAGCGCAACATATTTTATTAAATATTTATTTTATATAAAATATATAAGTAATAGAACACATTATCTTTACTGTAAACAAACTTTTTTTATAAATTTTTTTAATGCTTTCACTTCAGCTATAATCTTATATGTATAGAAAAAATATTCTTTAAAAAGAAACTAACCTTATTCCAAAGCATTTCGGAATTACGACTATTTTGTAACAAGCATTGATAAAAAAACGTGTTCTGTTTTCAGTTAATTTATATCCCCAAAGGGGCGACGTATCTTAGGGGATACAAACATTAAAATCAACGTAAGAGTCAAGTTTTGAAGAAAAAAAAAATCATGAAATTGTATTATTATAGTTTGGATAAAATGGAAAATAGCAATAGATTCATTTTCTGATTCATTTATAGTTTTGCACTTTTTAGGGTTAATGTAATTTGTGAGATTAATGCTGATTCTTCTGACCACATTTGGATAATCTTGGCAGGAATTTTCTCTGTTTCTCCATACTGCTGCAAAACCCATTGCAGAACTCCACACCACTGATTGAGCTCAGCCAGTGCCTGAATCCCCACTATAGTCAATGCTGCTTTCAGTTCTACATACTTGAAGCTGTAAGGAAATATTTAGAATTAGATTTGAAATAACTATAAATGCAAAATATAATTTCATTATAACATCAATACATAAAAACTCACCTGCTGTCCTCCTGCTCCGCACAAGTGGCCAAACTCTCAAGCCCTTTCTCGCAGGTATCTAGAGCAGCCTGAAAGTCTTTCTTTACCATTAAATATTCAAGAGCAGCGTCCACCGGAGCGGTTACCGGGCACGCGGGTGAGCTGCTGAGCCGAACCGAGCCCGAGCCACGACCGCCCGCCAGAGACACCGACGAACTGCTCCTCATACCGCAGCGTTTAGTGCATTACAGGCTTAATATAGAAATAAGAAATGATTGGGAATAATACAAAGAGAATTCTCAATGTCATTAATTAATTTAGGACACTACACGCGGAACATGTCCAATGTGTAAACAAAACCAGCTCCACCGCGCCACTTCCGGACGAAAATACCCGACAAGATAAAAGTCCGGAGAAGTAAAATTTTTTAACTTAAATAATAATAATAATAATAATAATAATAAACACACACACATATATATATATAAATATACAATCTATGGAATTAAGTAGAGACCAAAAATATTTTAAATCAAAATTATTATATTTCTAAATTAATATATAATCCACTGATCTATATATTCTCTATTATAGCTCCGATTTAATCTGATATTTTATACCTGTTTTATATTTTTCATATTTTATCAATTTAATACTTTCTCAATGTATTATAATATAAAATCTAAAAAATATTAGACTTTTCCTGCACACAAAAATGTACACAAACTACCTTTGGTTAAAAGTGAATAAATAAATACAAATCTTGTGAATAAAGGCATTTGACAGATATTTGTATTTCACATTTAAGTACATAATTCATTAATGTCCAACTGAGTACAAAGGTGCTTCCATTAAATAAGGCTGGGGACAACAACATTACATCTTTAATTCTTCTCTCCTGAAGTGTTAATATATTAAATTTTCTCAATTGTACAATTTCCCAAATCTTAGCAAATCCATATCGAACAGAAAACTACAAAACGGATCGAATTATTGATGTATCTGTTAATTTATGGTTTTTAAGTCCAATCACTCGTAACTCTAGCATCTGCTGGAAGAAGCTGACCTCTGTCAATCAACAATTTCATCAGTCCTTTCCTCCGTCTCCAGGTCACTTTCAGCCCATAGTCTTTCTCAGGTGTGTCCATCACCAGGACACTCGAGGTCTCAGTTCGCGGAGGAGTTTTTGCTCGGTTTGGGGGGAAGAGGAGATGTTGAACAGTGGATGGAGATGTGCTGGAGCAATGTGGCATTTCAGGTGTCTCTACATTCGGCGGTTCGGGAACCGAGCTTGTGTCCGGTGTGTGAACTAAATCTCTAGTCGTTCCATTTTTGTGGAATTGCACGTTCTTTGAAACTTCTGATCGCCTGGAGGTGGATGTAACACATGCAGCCATCCTCCTCTCCACCCCTTTTCGAGGAAAGCGAGTTCTTCTTGGAGTTTCTCGAAGGTCCATGCCACGACTGTCCGAAGAAACAAGCCTATCAGTCTTTGTCCGTGAGCTACTAATGTTCTCACGTTGGTGTTGTGGACCTGCTGTGGTTGCCTCAAAGGACAAGGGAATATATTTGCAGCCTTTTGCTCTTCTAGTCTGAAGGAAACCCAAAAGCGGGGCCTTGTTTGAGACCCTCGTAGCCATCTGGTTATTCCTCCTCCCTCGGCCACCTCGACTAACCGTTGTGGTCTCGAGCGAATTAAACTGCGGAGACACCTACAAGCAGAGAACATGTTTCAGTTTCAGCTGATACATCTTTGCTCGTAAAATGAAAGTAAGGGTTGCAATGCATGCACATACCCAAGAGGTACATGGTGCACCACTTCGCTGTTGTTTCTCTGATATAAATGACTTGGGATGAATGGCAGTCCGTGGTTGTGGTCCGTACTCATGCTTTGGTCCATTGATGGGGGCCTCTACAAACAACAGCTGAGATTTGTTTGGGTTCAGCAGTCTCTTCTTATGTGAATTGCGGGGCATTAGAAGACATGATATGCTGCAAGGCGAAAAACAAGATGATATTAGACAGAGAATCATAAATACTACTGATCTGTCAGTGTCGTGCAGGCATTAACTTTCAATTCTCTTGATAAATACCGGCTACCAACACATTTAGAGGCATTAAAACCATGAACACTACAAGATTTCATCTCATTCGCATTTTATCGTATGTTTGTTACTGAGGCACGGTGAGTTAGCCGTACTATGAACTATGAGAAAGTTCGCGTGTTGATCAAATACATGGCATGCGATGGAAACCTTAACTGATACTCACGCATCGCTTTGTATTTCTTCTCAATCGCATTGTATTTTTTTTCTTTGGACCCTATAAATCTGACAAACCGTCTGACTGAGGTTTGTGGGAAAGTTCATCCACCATTCAAACGCTTCAGTTCCTCCCAAAGAAATATAAACCGTTGGTTAGCCTAGCAATGGAATTCCACAAGAGGCGGGACTTGGCGGCCCGGATGTTGTTTTGATTGGTCAGGTAGGATGAGTTCAAATATTAAATTATTATTTTATATTATCTATTGTGTTTAATAAAGTTCCAATATTATTATTTTTCAGCAGTGTTACTATTCAGGTGTAAAACTGAAACCAAACCGTTGCGGAAGCGGCGCATAAACGGTGTTACTTTTCTTAGCGCGTTTGTCAACAGAACAGACACAGTCACACAGGTATGTAATTACAAAAACCGAATATATAAATCTTGAAGAGTTTGCTGTACACTTTTCTATCGAAGAGATGTAGAAGGTTTCCCCTGTAGACAGTTAAAGAATATGTATTTCGGAGCCGCCAATCGCCCCCTAAAGGAACTTACTGCACCTAAGAAAACAACACTCTCCGCTCGATGGCTCCGCCCATGTTTAACCGCCATTGGTCTAGGCGTGATCACGTGATAGCGCTGCACCGCTCTGCGCCAAAATTCAAAATCTCATCAAATGCGCACAAGAGTCCAAGGAACCGAGTTTTTCATTCACCCCCATCAAAATACATTTTATCACTCAACACTGCCAGATTAACTCCAATAAACCACCGTCTGCACGGCTGACATGATATGAAGGTTTGATCCGCTTCGTATTATTTAATTAGTGTTGTATTTCTAATAGATTAAACGTGTACAGTAGGTTAGGTGGATAGACGAATCACTAGGCCGCATGTCAGATAAAGGAAGTTCGTTTATACATTAATAATTTGCTGTTTTAATCATATTAAATATGAAGACGACAGCAAGCTCTAATGTGTTTAAAATCGACGATGAACGCGTTGAGATCATTGTAAAAAATATATATATATATATATTTTTTTTTTTACACAAATATTTTACAAACCTGCCCTTCACGAAATCTTTAGCTTCTGAACGATCTGTCAAACAAAACTAATAACAACAATAATAACAGCAGCTCAGGTTGAAAGTAATCAATTTGTAACGGTATTTTATATTCTAGAACTAAAATCGTCATTCAAGAGTCGTTAGACAAAAAAAGTCGTTTATCAGCAGACCTTCTTATCGGTATATTTGGCCAAGATCTGCAAATGTATATGATGTTTTTACGTATTTGAAGTGTATTTTACGCGCACGCATTTATTTTGACACTTAATCTGCTTTTGAATCAAGAATGTGTGTTATTTTGTTGTTTGTGTGAATGATCTCGCGAAGCGTCTAACGTTAGTTTCTTTGTAGTTGAATAGTTCCTATGTGTACTGGATTTAGGACAAATCCACTGATCTATAATATATATATATATATATATATATATATATATATATATATATATATATAGATCAGTGGACAAAACACTTTTAAGTCAGATGTAAATATGGCCTGTTATGTGTTTTAAATGCAGATAGTCGTCAGCCAGACCTTTTTGCTGTGAGCAAACAATGAGAGAGAGCCCGAGGAGACCCATCATCCTGAAGAGGAGGAAGCTGCCATTTCAGAAGAATGAGTCTGATGCAGGGTGCGATGAGGCTGATGGGCCGCGCTGCAAGACCTCCCCGACCCCGTCCACCGCCCGCTGCTTCCCCGATGGCATCCGCATGATGGACCACCCCACCATGCCGGACACTCAGGTGGTGGTGATCCCGAAAGCAGCCGATCTGCAGAGCGTCATCAGCGCCTTGACGGCCAAAGGCAAGGAGTGTGGGCCTCAGGGCCGAAACAAGTTCATCCTGCTCAGTGCCAGCACCAGTCTGGAGGAGAGCAAACCCCTCGGGTGTCTCTCTACAGAACCCAAGGGTGATCTCCAGAAAGGTGAGGGATGGGGCTAAGACTGAGCTTGTTGATTTCTGAAAAATGTGTTTACTGAGATGTTCTTTGCTGTGATATCAGTGAAAAAGGAGACGGAGTGCTTCCCGCTTGATGACAGTCTGACCAACATCCACTGGCTGGGAAAAATGAGCTCTGATGGGCTCGGATCGGAGTCAAACCAAAAGTGCACTGGCAAGGACAATCCAAGTGACTGTCATCAGGTACAAAATGTTAAAGTGCGCATGAAATTAAATTCACTCTCTCTGTTTTCTAAATGTACATTATAGATCAGAGATGCCTAAAAGTTGGCTTTTTGATGTGGCCTGTCATGCCATATCGCCAGAGGATTAAAAAAAACATGCATATTTTATTTCTAATTAGTTTTTTTGTTTAATTTTTGTAAATAAAAAAAAAAAATATATGAACTTGAATAAATAATAAGTAAAAAAATTTGGAAAAATATATAATTTATAATAAATTTTGCATTATTAAAAAAATACAATACCGTATGATTGGCTGATAAATTATGGTTTATGGTTGATAACATGAATTGATTAATAAATAATGTTTTTGTTTTTTTTTTACAGTTCTTCTATATTTTCTTAAAAATTGTTATTTTAATAACAATAACAAATAAATTATTTATTTTAGATGTAAGTGTACTATCCGTCGCTGTATTCTATGTTAACGTTTGTATTTTGGTATATGCTTAAATGTTGTACAGCGCTTTGGCCAAAAGCTGTTGTTTTTAAATGTGGTCTATAAATAAAATTGACTGACTGACTAACTTAAAAATGGTTTGTTTGTTTCCTCATAATCAGCCCAAAGCTCCAGAAAAGGAGAAGGACCCTCTGTCAGAGAGACCCCCGTATTCCTACATGGCTATGATCCAGTTTGCTATCAACAGCAAGAAGAACCGACAAATGACCCTGAAGGAAATTTACAACTGGATCGAGGACCATTTTCCGTATTTCAGAAATGTTGCTAAACCCGGATGGAAGGTAGTGTGTAAAACCAGTATAGTTTCAGTTTACACAAACCTCTCTTGTAAGATTTCTGAGTGTGATTACATTTTTTTTTGTTAGAATTCCATACGTCATAATCTCTCACTGCATGACATGTTTGTCCGGGAGACATCCCTCGATGGCAAGATCTCCTATTGGACGATTCGACCGGAAGCAAACCGCTGTCTTACTTTGGACCAAGTTTACAAGGTGTGTATCATGTACTGTGCCACTGTGTTCATATGCGATTTTATGCTTCACATGTGGTCATCTCTCATTTCCTGGCTCGTCCCACAGCCTTTGGTTGGCCCTGTGACCCCCACTTGCCCTCAGATCCCTCAAGTTGGTTTCATTCAAGTAAGACCCCTTTTCCTCCTAATTCATCCTTTCATGGCAGATCGTCAGGGCGTAAGACAGGGGCAAGCCTCTCTACTTCTCCAGGAATCACTTTTATTTCAGGGACAGTCAGACAGAAGGAAGAACGTTCAACTCGAGATCATGTTTGTTTTGTTCTTTTAATCATCTGAGAGTCAGACAGTATTGAGACCGCAGTTAGATTGAATGCCACACTTTGTATGAAAATAAAGAAAGTGTCTTTTTTTTTTCTCCATAGCAACAGAAGAGAGGTCCTCCGGAGCTGAAGAGAGCCATACCTGCCATGGGCAGCACAGGTGAGTGTTGGCTGGATGAGAGGGATGACTGTCTCAGCACGTGTGACGAGTTTGTTTCCTGTCAGTCGTTATATCTCTGCTCGTCCTCAGAGAGGAAGATGAAGCCGCTTCTGCCTCGGACTGACTCATACCTGGTTCCCATCCAGCTTCCTCTGGGTCAGTCGCTCTTCCTGCCCTCGTCCAGCCCTGCGACTCTCGTCACTCCTCCACACGCTCCGAGCTCCTCCACTCCCAGCTCCGGCGGTGCGAGCAAGAGGGTCCGGATTGCCCCTAAGGTAAACCCTAAATGTTTATATGAATGAATCTCACAAAAACTGTCCTAGGTCATATTTCATCACAAGAAAAAAAAAGAGGGTCCGGATTGCCCCTAAGGTAAACCCTAAATGTTTATATGAATGAATCTCACAAAAACTGTCCTAGGTCATATTTCATCACAAGAAAAAAAAGTTATATAATAGAAAAATAAAACCTAATATTTCCTCAGTGGCAGTTTTTTTTTTCTTCTTCTTTTTTTCAGCATAATTTTAAATGCAGTACAGCACACATGACCATTATGTGTCAATACTTTGCTATGGAAGATATATATATATTTAATTAATTTTTTATAAAATTATTTTTCCCATAATTATTTGGTTGCATGTTATTCACCCATTCATTTCACGTGGGGAAATACTACTAAAAATCTTGCTAAAAATCTGCCATTGGGCTTGTAAACCATTTCAGAACAGTCAACAAGGGTTTGGATTGTCTCTAATATAAACCCTGTTTATTTCTTTAAAACTGGTCGTATTTAATCCTGCTATAAAAAAAAAAAAGTATATTGAAATTTAAATAAATTAAGCCTATTTTGTGATTACTGTAATACAGTCAATTTTTTAGCAGAATTTTAACAACAGCACGACAAACACTATCATTAAATTATTATTATTAATTTATTCTAAGTATACTGAATTGGAAACACTGAATTTCAGCCCTGCAGGAAAATGATCTAGAACCAGACTTTAAACTGATTAATAGTCTGATCTTGATGGTTGATCAGTTGGATCTTTACCTGGTTTTGGGCACTTTAGTGCAGCCAACAAATCAATTACAGTGTTTTTTGTTTGTTTTTTCAGCTGGGAATTAATAACTTAAAAAAAGTGTGAAGAAATGAATTAGAGTAAGTTCTGGTTGTTTAACTCTTGTGTGTGTTGTGAAAGGTCTCACAGAGCGACATGAGCTCGGTGATGCTGTGTGCATCGTCCACCTTTCAGGACATAAAGGAGGAGCCTGCGAGCGTGTCTGTGACTCCCGAAGCTCCGGAAGCTCTGCCCTCCAAAACCAGACAGCAAGAAAACAGCAGCTCCCGCCGCAAACAGCGTCTAGTCCTGCCAGCCACCGAGGAACCCGTCCTGCTCTACCCCGACAGCACTCTCTTTGACTCGGGCGTGGTCTCCGACGCCTCCACCTTCCAAGACACTCATGATCCGGAGCCTCAGCTCTCCTGTAAACCCGATGCCGAAAGCCCAAACAGAGAATACACTTTTAAAACGCCCATCAAGAGCACCCACCCTTCCTCATCCACACCCAGTAAGCTTCCCACAGTTCTGGAGCCCTGGAGGATCACTCCCGTCGGGAAGGGAGGCGTACTGGACTTCAGCCCCATCCGTACGCCCAGCGGGCCACAGCTCACCCCGCAACGTCATGGACACACGCCTTTCAGCTTCAACAGCACACCTTTCAAAGAGCTGCCGCTCTTCAGCTCCCCTCGAGAGCTGCTCACCTGCTCCAGACCCTCTCCGAGACGCTCAACTCCGACCTGCTCCAGAGAGCTGCTGCAAGAGGGCGCCGCCAACCGCTCTTTCACCGAAGGCCTCGTCCTGGATACCATGAACGACAGCCTGAGTAAAATCCTAGTTGATATCAGCTTCCCCAACCTGGAGGACGATGATCTCGGCATGGCAAACATCAGCTGGTCCCAGTTTATCCCGGAGCTGAAGTGACTCCCAATTCTTTTATCCAAGCTGCTCACACTTCCTTCACTGCCTTTGATTCTTATTTACTTGCTATTGATCTCTTAAGGATTTTCTTAATTTCTATTGCTATTTCACTGCGTTTTACTGTACATGTTTGTGTTTTGTATGTGTAGGCCTTTATTTGCAAGCAAAACTGTTAGTGACGAATGTACTTAGATAAGATTAATTTGCACAAGTTGTAATATATAAATATGTGTGTGTGTGTGTGTGAGAGAGAGAGAGTGTATTATAAGTGAACATATAGATTTACCAGATTAATTAAATTACACTACCCAATTTTACAGTATTTGTTTTGGAATGATTTTGGACACCTTGGATTAGCCAGAGAGACTGACGGTAAGAGAATTTGGGGTGTAAAAGGGATAGTTCACCCAAAAATCAGAATTCTGTCATTTACTCACCCTCCACTTGTTCCAAACCCGAGTTTCTTCTGTCGAACACAAAACAAGATGTTTCGAAGAATGTTGGTGACCAAACAGTTGACCGTAGCCATTGTAGTTTTTGGTTACCAGCGTTCTTTAGAATTTCTTCTTTCACTCTCAACAGAAGGAAGAAACTCACACAGGTTTGGAACAACATGAGGGCGACTAAATAATGACAGAATTGTCATTTTTGGGTGGACTGTCCCTTTAATGGTGGTTTGTTAATTGCAGATGGTCATGTAAGTGTTGCAGTGTACTAGAATTTGCCAGTCACTCATCTGGAGTGAATGGAGCTGTTTATAACATCCATAATGTGTTTTCATGGTCACAAGCATGTCAGAATAGTGCGTCGTCTCTGCTGCTGCTGCTTTTCTGCATTCATTTGTTTTTGCTATTAAGAACGATTGAAGACTGTGTTCTGAATGTTGGATATGACCAAGATGAGAGTTCAAAGAGATTTGTGGTGTATTACAAAGCTTTTAATGTTCATTTGCATATGTAGAGTAATTAGTGAGCATGCACAGAGTTTATAAATGCTTAGAAGACTACCATCAGAATGTAGCTGTTAATTCATGATACATTGTATTGCATTCTTCCAATGTAAAAACAGCAAGATGTCATAAAAATATACAAAAACTAAATGATCGACAGATGTTACACAAGCATTAGAAATAAAGTACTATTTACTAATAATCGTACATTGATGCACAGACATTTAAAAAGCTGTCAAGTGCCTTGAAACTTGGTTTCTGTAAGAATTCAAAGTCATGTAATAAAAATCAACTATTACGTTTCTCAAAAGCAAATATTTTGGTGATACAAACAAATGTCCCATCCAGACCCGTTTCCATCGAAAGAACCTTAAAAAGATGTACTATTTTTGAAGACTGTATTAAAATATAAAAGTTATCTGCATGGGATTTTCCTGATGTAACAGGCTTTAACCAGAAACAGCCATTGTCATTTCCAACAAAGCATACAATTTGGTTTCTCTTCCTATTGTACGTACTTTTTGAGAATAAAAGGATACTTTATACAAACATATTTGTGAATTAATACAAAATGGTCCTTAAAGGGATAGGTCACCAAATGAAGCAATTGTATCTCTTCACATTAAGACTTGCATCAAACTGCTTCATTTTAGGACATATTTGGATCTTCTAAGTTCAACGGAGGAACAGAAACATCTCAGATTTCATAAAAAGTATCTTCATTTATGTTTTAAAGATTAACTGAAGTCTAAAGGATTTGGAATGACATGATTTTAAGTGAGTAAATTATTACAGAATATTCATTTTTGAGTGAACTATACCTTTAACCGCATGACTTCCCAGGACATAGTCCTGTCTTTGATTTGAATATAAACTAGATAAAAATATAAGTGATGCTTGCACTCATGGATAGGGTGCAAGGATGTTGCTATGCGGATGCTAGGGTGGTTAGGGCTAATAGTAATAGCAAACACCACTAAAATGAACTTGGATACCCTTTGCAACACTCAGGTGTGTAGTTTGGTGAAGCTCCATCAGTACGTCTGAACTTCCTGCTGAGCCACTTCCAGGAATATCTGCAGATGTAGGCTTAAATAATCTGCACAAGAGGAAGTAGAGGTCAATCATTCCATCTTTTCTGACCTATTGTTTACTGTTTGTATCACTAAAGTTTTACTACAAATGCCATGGTTAAACTATGGTTAGTGTAGCAAACGCATGCTATTTTGTGGTTACCATGGTTTACTAAGTAACCATGTTTTATTCTAGTAAAACCATGGTTAATTTTCATAAGAGTGATAAATGTATTTTGCATTAACGTTACTCACTGAAGGTTTTTTCCCAGCGTTTGGGTATGTATGACTTCTTGACTGTCAGGTAATACACAGGTATTCCTGATAATGTGAGGGCAAAGCTGCCCCCTGTATTCCAGGGGTCCGAATACAAGGACAGGCCCACGATGAAGAAACACACTATGGTAAAGATCACCGCAACTGCTAGAGGGACCTGTACACAGTCAACACAATGTTTAATTAACACAGTGGCAAATTTCTATTAATAAATCAGTAATGAGCCATTTAAATGGACCTTGAATGGTCTGGGATGATCTGGAAATCTGTAGCGGTGGATGATCATTCCTAAGGTGGCCAAGGCAATGAAGAGCCAACGGGAGAAGGATGCAAAGTTGATCAGTTGAAAGATCTCTCCTCTCACCATTACGATGATCACCAGAGGATACTACAAACATCAGGAGAAACGTAAACAGGCATTAAGGAACCTGGAGAAAAGGATGAATGGATATGATTGTACCAAACATAGCACAGCTGGCAGTGGTGTTTGTCTGTGGATATGGATCATGGATAAGATAGCCGGTAATTGACCCTCTCTGGCTCCCACAAGCAACATCCTGCAGAAAGAGAGTTAAAAAAATCTTAAAGGAACAGTAGTCCCAAAAATGAAAATTTGCTGAAACATTACCCTCAGGGCCTCAGGCCATCCAAGATGTAGATGAGTTTGTTTCTTCAATTGAGCAAATTTGGAGACATTTAGCATTTCATCCCTTGCTCTGCAGTGAATGGGTGCCGTCAGAATGAGAGACCAAACCGCTAATAAAAACATCCCAGCAATCCACACCACCCCAGTCCATCAGCTAACATCTTGTGCAGTGAAAAGCTGTGTGTTTGTAAGAAACAAATCCATAATTAAGGTGTTTTAACTTTAAATCGTTACTTCTGTTTTATAGTCCATAATAGTCCATAATCGTTGCTTCTGTTTGATAGTTCCTCCACTGAAAAAGTCGATCCCCTGATGTTGTCTCACATCAAAATCCACCCACACATTTGTTTAGAACTGTTTTGGAATGTTTAATGTGTTTAATGTGTGCATATTTCTCTCCAGAAGCTGACAAGACAACATTTTTTACTAGAGAATGCAATGGATAGAAGACAATTTTTTTTACCCATAAGCAATGGTTTGAAATGAAAAACGTCTTAATGATGAATTAGTTTTTTTTTTACAAACACACAGCTTTTCTCTTAACAAATTGTTAACAGATTGACTGATTGATTCATCCGTTTGGACTCTCATTCTGACGGCACCCATTCACTGTAGAGGATCCATTGGTGCACAAGGGATGTAATGCTAAATTTCTCAAAACAAACTCATTTACATCTTGGATGGCCTGAGTGAGTAAATTTTTAGCAAATGTTCATTCTGAGTGTACTATTCTTTTAACTTTTAACTGGTCAAAGTCAAAGACTACTACAAAGATAAAACATACTTTTAGATCTCAATCATCTTCTGCCTTTGTGTTTCTGAGATCCTTACCTGGGTACACCAAAAAATCCTCCATTAAGTGCTCCGAGGCAGGAAAGAGCGACTAATACTGGTATTCCCGGAGCTACAACCTGCAGAGCCCGACCTGCAAATGTCTGGAGTACATTTAAGGAGAGCACAGTCTTGACATTTACTCTTCAAACTAAAACCTGTAATAACGTCTCCAAAGACCACTACTAACCACTGCCACGGCATCGGACATCAGTAACTCATTTGCAGTCATCATGGTGTAGTAAGCCACATTGACCAGCACGTAAAACACGGTAACAACCACCATAGAGAAAATGATGGCCAATGGGATGGTTCTAATAGGAATATATGAGAAATTGATCTTAGAGCTTTTATATAATAATAATAATTGAAAAAAGAAAAAAAACACATGCTGTCAAGTTAAAAAATTTGGCAATGCAAGACCTTCTGAATACCTGTTTGGATTAATTACTTCTTCAGTTACGAAATTTAAATAAGACCTGTAAGCAAAAATAAACACTTTTACATTATTTTGGAAATCCCTTCCTTTCGATTTTTTTATGTTTGACACTGCTGCTAATACTCACCATCCACCATACGCATAAAGACCTGAATAAAAGGCCAGAGGCAGTTTCGTCAGAGATAAAGAATCTGTGTCAAAGATATTCCGGAAATTTTCAGTTTTCCCTGAAAAAAAAAAGGAAATATCAAGTCCATTTGCTGCCTCTCGTCTTAAATAAAAAAAATTGAATCAAGTCTTTGAAATGAGCCAAGACTATCAAAAGGAATTAGGAAATGTTTATTTAATTTTTATTTATTTTTTAAGTTTAAGAGATATAGAATTATTCTTTTGCATTCAGTTCTGCAGTTTAAACTGAGGCTTTACAAATTGTTACTCAAGACTTGATCTAGATTTGTCTCAAAAAAAAAAAAAAACGTAGCCCCTTTTCAATTTCTCACACAGGTTTATGGAAGTAAAATAAATATATGTTTTGTCTGAAAACATTTCAGAGTAATTCCAAATGAACACTGTATTGCAGCATGTGTCTCTTACCATTGACCAGAGCCATGATGCCTGGGATGATGATCAGAATCAGAGCAAACATCTTGATGAAGGTCAGCAAGACCTGTAAACGTGCAGCCATTGACACACTCCAGCAGTTCATTGCCACCACAAACACTAGGCAGAACAGTATATAGTTTTACAACATCATATCTAGTTTTTTGACAGATTTTGATGTTTAGACTATAAGTAATGAATAAAGTAACCCCACTCACTGACTCCCAGCATGCTGACAAGTTTGACCAGAGCTGTTGGAGCGGCACACGGCATGAATAACGGCTCCACCACATACTGACCAAAAGCCAGAGACACGTATGTGGCCACTGCAGGTCTGAAAAGACATTATGATTGGACTCACTCCGGTTCTGTGAACACAGTAAAATAAAAACACTGCATACACACGCACCTGATGAATATTAACTCACTCCACAGTCGCAGGAAGGCAGTCAGGGGCCCCAGGGTCTCCAACAGGTAAGTGTAATCAGAGCCTGATTTTCTAAAGCTCGTGCCCAGCTCAGCATAGCATAAAGCACCTGAGGAGAACATGCTATATGTCAAAAAATGGATTAAACGTTTATTAAAAGTTATGTATTGAACACAGAAGAAGATATTTTGAAGAATGTTGTTAACCAAAGAGTTGACGGTACCCATTGACTTCTATATACAATGGAATGGCTAAAGTCAGCTGTTTAGTTACTATATCATTCTTCAAAATATCTTCTTTTGTGTTCAGCATAAAACAGAAACTCATACAGGTTTGGAAAAACTTGAGGGTGAGTAAATGATGACAGAATTTTCATTTTTAGGTGATTAATTATGGACAGGTGAACATAATCAGTAACTAAGAAAAGTAACTAAGGCGTGTTAAAGGCTAAACTAAAAGAGCCAACGTGAAATCAAGATACAAAACCCTGTCAGATACTTTTTTCCAGGATTCCTTGATAAATAAAAAAAAACAGCATTTATTTATTTTGTAATATAAATATCTGTCGCTTTTGATCAATTTAATGCGTCCTTGCTAAACAAAAGTATTATTTTTTCTTGTAAATCTTGTTTAGCCCAAACATTTGGACAGTAG
Organism: Cyprinus carpio; assembly: GCF_018340385.1. Taxonomy (NCBI): domain Eukaryota; kingdom Metazoa; phylum Chordata; class Actinopteri; order Cypriniformes; family Cyprinidae; genus Cyprinus; species Cyprinus carpio. The sequence goes on along the minus strand of NC_056600.1, from coordinate 4,912,101 downwards.
TGTAAAATATTAAGCAGCAAAAACTGTTTTCAACATTGATGTTAATAAAAAAGATCAGAATGATTTATGAAGGATCATGTGACACTGAAGACTGGAGTAATGATGCTGAAAATTCAGCTTTGAAACAAAGGAATTAAAGACATTCTACAAGTATAATAAAACATAAAAAAGTTATTTTAAGCATCGAAGATGTTCCTCACCAAAAGTGGAGAGGACACCACACAGAGCCCAGACCAGCAGGGACAATCCCACACTGCCTGAATTCATCAACACGCCTTTGGGGGCGATGAAGATGCCGCTGCCCACCACAGTGCCAATGATGAAGGAAATAGACGGCAGCAGCCCTATATTCCTCCTGAGATGAACTGCATCGTCTTTCACTGTCTTTTCTGTTCCTTCATCTGACACTTTATCAGTGGCCGACTCTCTTTTAGAGACCCTCATCACTCAGTGGCTGATTTGGCTCTTAAAGTATATATGCACATAATTTGCACCAAAAAAAATTAAAAAAATCATAGTACACAAACAAGAAGACATATGAAACAAGCAGATTTTCAGTAGGAGTGATGTTCATCATACACTTAAAAATAAGGTTCTAAAAGATAGTTTTCATGTCAGTGCCATAGAAGAACTGTGAACTGTAAACTTCAGTGAACTGTTCTTAAAAGAACCACTTTTTTCTTAGCATACTATTTCCACTATAAAGAAACCTTTTCCCAGTTAATAGGGAACATTCTCAAAATGTTCTGGCAAGGTTCTCTCAATGTTTTGAATAAATTTTCTTCCAGTAACATTAATAGAACATTTGTTCAAATTTCAAGATTCCAAATGAGGGATTTTGCAGCGATGCTATAGAATAACATTTTTGGATTCTCAAAAGAACTTTTCAGTGAACAGTTCTTAAAAGAAACAATTTTTCACTATAAAGAACCTTTTGTCCAATTAAAAGTTTCCAAGGATGTTGACGGTTCTTCATGAAACCATTGATGCCAACAATGAACAACAATGTCATTTATACATTGGAACTTCATTTATGAAAAGTTTTAGTTTAATGTCCTTCTGAAGCTTTTTACATTCTACTACATTCAAAAGTAATGTTACATAATGTTTGCAAAATGATGACATTCACAAAATCAAAATACTTTTTAAAAACATTTATAAATCTGGATGCTTTGAATGTTCAACATTCAGAAATAATGTTTTCATAACTTAATAGTAACACTAAGTTCTTTGAACATTGTTAGCTGGGTTGTGAAACAGAAAGTTTCCAAGGGTGTTAAAGGTTCTACATTGACCCACAGGTGCAAATAAAGAAATGTTTTTTACTCGTAAAGATCACATTTGGTAAACATAGTAAATATTTCAAACACAAATGCAAATCTTCATTAAGAAAAATATGAGATGCATCAATCATTTTTTTCTACTCACCGGTCAGAAGTAGTAAATAGTGCGACCAGTAAACTTTTCTCTTTTCCTCTTTATGCAGCTTATTTTGCAGCTCTTTTGAGATGGTCCTCATTGCAGAACACAAGATCCAGAGGGTGTGGCTGGATCCAGATCTAACTCCTCCCACCTTACATATACCTAAACCTACCTGTCTCCACCCCCTAATCCCTCAACCCACCCATCTCCGCCCCTAAACCCACCCATCTCAAACTGTTATTGGCCAGGGGGCACCGACTCTCTCTCTCTCCTTGTTCTGTGTCAGGCTGTCTACTTCATTTTGTCAGACATCAGACAAGTGTGATAAAGTCTCTTTCGAACCGTGAGGGTCTTGGTTGTGTTTCCCATTTTCTATTGTAAATTATGTGCCATGAAAAGCACAAAGTTTGTTCAAAAATGACATGCATAAACAGTGCAGGGGCAGTGAGAAGCCATTCCTCAATAGTGAGATGGGAACAGAGTTACAACATCTGCAGCAACATGTTTTCGGAACATGTTTACACAGCTGATAATGAACCAAAAAAAAAACAAAAAAAAAAGTTAAAAAATATGAAGTTTCATGTTTTGGGAACATGTTTACACAGCTGATAATGAACCAAAAAAAAAAATTAAATTAATTAATTAATTAAAATTGGATGTGACTGAGTTTGCTGAAATAAAGAATTCATTATAATAATTGTATAATTAACAATAATTATTATATCTGTGATTAGAAATTTGAATTGATCAAGAAATAATGATTTTTTTTTTTGTTATTTTTAAATCCAATATCGCAGGAATATCCATGCAAATTCTCAGTTAGCACACACTGCAAACCTTTAATATAATTAGACTTTGATCTGTGGATTAAGCTAAACTGATTTGATTAAAATATGCGTCAAGTTCCTGAGTACGTCAGGAGAGGGGGCGTGGCGACGTGCGTCACTGTAGCCACGTAATCCGGGAAGTAGGAAGTGCTCTAGTCGCAGAAACAGCAGAGTGAGTATAAACTTCATCAGCTGTGTTCATATTAAAATAATTTAATGGTAAACAACAACAACAAACATAGTTTGCATATGTCTTGTTTTCGTTTGCAAGTCCGGATAACGTGTGCAGATGTGCGATTAGGAATTTCATTCATTTTAGACTGAATAAAGTTATTACTTATAATTGAGTGGAGTAATTGTAATAACTGAATTAAATTATTACAATTTATAATTCTTTAAAAAAAAAATCAAACTTTACTTGGAAAATCAAAATTGCTAATTGTTGTTTATCTTGGGATTGGTGTATTAATTATTGTTTTGGTTATTGCATGTATGTGCATCATAAATCACAAACTGCTTGGGGTTTTTAATTCTTAATGAATTTGTATATAATAACTATTATATGCAGTGTTTTAATCTTAATCACAGTGGGCGATCCTGTTGATTTAATGTGTATTTAATTAAAATAATTGAATCAAGCTAAGTCGTTTATGTGTTTATTTTCAGAGATGGCTCAGTTTGAGGAAGTATCTCAAAAGTCCAAGCTGCATCCGAAGCCCGAGGGCCTTACGTTGCAGTATGGCACAGCTGGATTCCGCACTCACGCCAAACATCTGGATCACATCATGTTCCGCATGGGGCTGTTGGCAACTTTGAGGTCCAAAAAGACAAAATCCACCATCGGAGTCATGGTGACCGCCTCTCATAACCCAGAAGTAAGAAACACACCCATCTGTGTCCACATTTACTGTCGTAACAATAGCATAGTGCAGCGTTTTTCACTTTCTGAGGATGTTCCTGCAATGTTATCCTCATCATTTTCAGGAAGACAATGGGGTGAAGCTTATTGACCCCATGGGGGAGATGGTGACAGCGATGTGGGAGGGATACGCCACACAACTCGCTAACGCCGAGCAGGACTCTCTCCTCAAAGAACTGAAGGACATTATTGAGAAAGAGGACATCGACATGAGCCAGACTGCAAGCGTCTACGTCGGCAAAGACACCAGGTAGCCTGGCTTCTGTTTACACAGCGGGACGGTTAACAAAAATTCAAATTGAAAGCTTTAATACATAAAGAGAGAAGTTACTTCATAGTGGCCAAGCCAGTAGATCAAGTCAGAAAACAGGAGGCTTCACAGTCTGGAAATGTGATTGAATAGCCAGTGTAGTTGATTGTTATCATCATCAGGATTGATTTCATATACATATTACATACATATACCTTATTTCATTAAAAATCTAAAAAGCAACACTTTCACTACTGGATTTATGATTACGCATAAAAAAAACGTTAAGACAAATTTTTATTCCATTATTAAAAGTTACAGAAGTTTCATACATGAGTACAGTTGTTTTGAGTATTACACATATTGTACAAATTATGTTTTTGAGTTTTTTTTGTCATGTTGGTATTCCACACTTTAAATATATATCTATATTTTGTATCTGTTCTTGCACTTATTTGTTGCAAAAAGCCTCTGGATTAATCTGTAAATTAAATTAATATGTAAAGAATATATATTTTTTTGTAATTAATATGTAAAAAGCAAAAAGTAAATTAATGTGTTTTATAAATGATCAACAAGATCACAAAAAATGTTCGACATATGCTTTTTATTATCCAACTCTTTCCTACAAAGCATGATTTATGACATACATACAATTTTGTGCTGTAAAGAAGAAAAATATTATTTTATTCCGCAACAAGAAAAAAAAAAAAAAAAGTCACCATATTATAAAGCACATAATTTGATCAATAATATGTTGGTTGCTTTTCCTTGATTTACATTCACTGTTGCATTTATCTGTAGCATTTAAATTGGTTCAATGTAATGTATAAAATACATAATTTAAGTGTAGTATTTTATTTCTCTTTTTGTTTTCTTCAGACCAAGCAGTGCTAGTCTCTCTCAGGCTGTACTGGATGGCGTTTCTAGTTTGGGCGGCAAAACTCATGGTGTGCTTATGGATTTCAAAACTTACATTTATTGAGCTAGATTATTTTGCTTAAAGGCTCATTTGAAGCATTTGCATTATTTTTCAGATTATAAGTACAGCTTGTTATGCCAGTACAAAGGTTGATTATATTGTGACAGATTGATGGGTGTGTGTTTCTCTTTCAGACTATGGTCTGGTCACCACTCCCCAGCTGCATTATATGGTGTGCTGCTGCAACACGCACGGCTGCTACGGCAGTCCCACTGTTGAGGGCTACTACCAGAAACTCTCACAGGCTTTCCTTCAGCTCACCCAGAATGTAAGCGAGACATAAAAAACAGCCAACATTAATGATGGTGATTATTTCTAGCATTAATCGCTTTCAAATTTGTATTCCAAAGGCCTCAAACCGCACCGATGATCAGAAGAGGCTTCTGGTGGATGGAGCCAACGGCATCGGCGCATTGAAGATGAGAGAAATGGAGCCGTTCCTCCGCTCCGAGCTGCAGCTGGTGCTGTCGAATGACGGCAGTAGTGGGAAACTCAACCACATGTGTGGAGCAGATTACGTCAAAGTCCAGCAGAAAGCGCCTCAAGGTGAGGGGTGAAAACACATCCTGTGAACCGCACCTCTGATCCCAGCAGGGAAAAACCCTTTCATTTGAAGATGGTGTAATATTTGTGTTTGTAACCAAGATAGTTTCTTTTATAAAATAATGATACAGAAAAACACTACACTGCTAGTCAAAAGTGTGGAATATTTCTGATTTGTTTTTAAATGTTTTTGAAAATGATTGTTACAAAATGTTTATGCTATCCAAGGCTGTATTTATGTGATCAAAAATGCAAAATAATATTGTGCAATTTCTGTTTCCTATGCATTTTAGGGTGTAATTTATTCCTGTGATGCAAAGCTTCATTACTCCAGTCTTCAATGTCACATGATCCATTCTAATATGCTGATTTGTGTCAATATTATCAATGTTTTTGCTTCTTATATTTTAGGATACTTTGATGAATAGAACGTTTGAAAGAACAACATTTATCTGAATGATACAGTTGTAACATTATAAATAGCTGTACTCTCACTTTTATCAATTTAATGCTTCACTGCTTAATTTATTTAATAGATTATTATTATTTTTTTTAAATCTTACCTATGTCAAACTTCTGAATAGTTGTGTATCATATTTTCCACCAAATCTTTAAGCAGCTAAAATTGTTTTCAATACATACAAATTATAAGAAATGTTTCATCAGCAGCAGATCAGCATATTAGAATGATTTCTGAAGGATCATGTGACACTGAAGACTGCAGAAAAAATTCAGCTTTGCCATCACAGGATTATTTTTAGAGTATATTAAAACAGAAAACTGTTATTTTAAATTCTAATAATATTTAACAATATTTAAGTTTTTTTTTTTCTGTATTTTGATCAAATAAATGCAGTCTTGGTGAGCATATTAGACTTCTTTTAAAATTATTAAAAAACAATTCGACCAGTAGCGTCATCATTCTTTCATACCGAATTATCAGAGAAATCTCACTTTTTTCTCTCCAGGTATGAATATAGCAGTAGGTGAGCGCTGCTGCTCATTCGATGGTGATGCCGATCGCATTGTTTACTATTACACCGACTCGAAAGGCTGCTTCCATCTGCTGGACGGAGACAAGATCGCTACTCTCATCAGCACGTACCTCAAAGAGCTGCTCACACAGGTTCTACACACTCAAACACGGTCTAAAATGAAAACGAGCACATCAGACATTTATTTATTCTGTGTGTGTTTTCAGGCAGGGTTGAATTTACAGATTGCCGTTGTTCAGACAGCATATGCTAATGGGAGCTCAACTCGCTACTTGGAGGACGTCATGAAGGTGATAGTCTACAAAATATCTCCTTTAACTATTGTATGTAAACTCAGTGTTTGTGAGATGTTAAGCTGAGCTTTGACCTCTCCACAGGTCGCTGTATGCTGTACAAAAACAGGAGTGAAGCACCTACATCATGCGGCACAGGAATATGATATTGGAGTGTATTTTGAGGCTAATGGACATGGAACTGTGAGTTCACTGCTAAATAATTACATTTTATAAATAAGCCACTTTTGATCTAGCTTTCCAGTTGTTTTTGCCTTTGTTAGTACACTGTAGCCAGTGTTCTTTCTGGTATGTTGCAGGTTTTGTTTAGTAAAGCAGCACAGAAACAGATTCAGGAGCTGGTGAAAGACTCGGACACAAACGATGAGAGAAAACGAGCGGTGAAACTCCTGGAGAGCACCATCAATCTGATCAACCAGGTATTGACAAACACAAACATCATCAAACTAGATCATTAGATGTTTTATTTCAACAACTATTTTTCAATACTTAACTCCCTTTCTCTCTTCTGCAGACGGTGGGAGACGCAATCTCGGATATGCTAGTGATTGAAGCAGTGTTGGCCATCAGAGGGATGTCTGTGCAAGACTGGGACGCAATTTACACAGACCTGCCCAACCGCCAACTTAAAGTCACGGTGTGTGCTTGTGTGTGTGTGTGTGTCTGTGAGGTGTATGAGTTTGTGTGTACAGTATATTTAACTGTGTTTCTCTGCAGGTGTCAGACCGGCGTGTTATAGATACAACAGATGCAGAAAGGAGGGCCGTGACTCCAGAGGGTCTGCAGGATGCCATAGACTCGCTTGTTAAGAAATACAAAAGCGCTCGCTCCTTCGTTAGACCTTCTGGAACTGAAGATGTGGTCAGGGTCTATGCTGAGGCTGACACACAGGTACACATGATCATTATGCTTATTATGTATCTTAATATATTTAATTGTAAATGTATATTTTCTGTGTTTATGTGCAGGAAAACGCGGATAGTCTGGCTCATGAGGTCAGTCTGGCTGTGTATCGTCTCGCTGGAGGAGTCGGAGACGAGCCAAAATCTTTCCACTAATCAAGCATTCATGCAAGCAGTCAGTCTGAATCCATCCAGCGAAATGTATGAATACTGTAAATGTACAGTAGACTAGTATTTGTTGCACAGACAAATGTTTTGGAAGATGACGAATGTTAATAGTTTACTCTTTGTACTGTATGAATGACCAGCAATCTTTATAAATGGAAGTGTATGGTTATGTTAAACTGTGATCTTTGTGAACCTTTGTTTACACTCATTTCATTACAGAAAAATTAAGTTTTGCCTTTTTTTCCCCAGTTTTATCTACCATTTTGATTATAGAAGAAAATATCTTTCAATAGTTTGGGGTAAGATATTTGAATGTTTTTGAAAGAAGTCTGTTTTGCTCACCAAGGCTGTATTTTGTTTTTATAAAAATACAGTACAAACAGCAATATTGTGAAATATTAGTAAAATCTAAGAATTGTTCTATTTGAATCTGTTTTAATATGTCATTTATTCCTGTGATGTCAAAGCTGAATTTTCAGCATCATTACCCCAGTCTTCAGTGTCACATGATCCTTCAGAAATATGCTGATTTGCTGCTCAAGAAACATTTCTGATTATTATCAATGCTGAAAACAGTTGTGCTGATTAATATTTATGTGGAAACCATGATAATTATTTTCCAGGATTCTATGATGAAAAGAAAGTTCAAAATAACAGCATTTACTTGAAATATAAATCTTTTGTACAATGTAATAGTCTTTTTGTAACATTTGATGAATTTAAATGCATCCTTACTGAATAAAAGTATTAATTTCTCTAAAAAAAACAAAAAACGAAACAAAAACTAATTACTCCAAATGTTTCAGTATTAGTGTATGTGCAATCAGTATTGGCCAGCTCTCTAATAAAAACCTTATTGTACTAAATAAAATCGAGATTGGGTGAATTAGAATTGGATTGTATGTAGCATTATGATTTTATACCAATGTTTTTTTTTTTTACTATAAAGTTACTTGCATGGGTTATTATAATAATTGTTTTATAAATGTTTTCTATCTGTGTTTTATTTTAGATTTAATGTTAAAATATAAATTTTATTTTTATATGAAAGCATTGCTTCTCTGAGTATGCCATATATGCAGTAAAACCACCTCAGGCACTGCTGCTATGCAATCAAACTTTATTTATTTTGTATTTTTATTTGTTGTGAAGAATAAACGCTTAATACACCCAGTTACAGCAGTTTAGTCAAAGCACAAAGCAGGTAGCACAGGTAAAGAGACGTTTTGGGACGTTTGGTTTGTCACAGGTTTTGATAATGAAGTGTGAGATCTGAGCAACAACAACTCTAAATGAATAAACTTTGATATGGAGGTTTGGAGTGAGATCTCATGACTCTAATTCAAGGGTCTAATTCAATCGTTCTCATCTGCAGCACCAGAGATAGTGATGGTACGTTCTTGTGTGTCCCTTTGAAAGGTGTCCTCATCTGTCTTAACTGTTCTGCAACCAAAGAGAGATGGGAATTAGCTTCTACAACAACATTAAGAAACATTTACATGCATTTTAATGGACTTTTAATATAATAACTTGAAAGGGTATTGTTTTGTTTTGTAATATTGTGTCGGAGCGGTGTACTTGTACCTAATGAGGACGGTCTTCCTCTCCGTCATCTCCACAGCCTGCTCGTGAGTGAACTCCTCCAGAGACTCGTGATGGTTGTGGTCAACTGTTGTGCTGCTGGAGAGCATCTTCTCAGAGGCAGCTGAGCTCACTGCTCCACTCTGGGCTGCTGCTGCCCCAAAAACACTGCTGACCGTTCCTGCGCTCACACTCATGAGAGACAGACCGCTCACCATACTGGACAAGCGACTGTCTTCTCCCTCTATCAGCTTCCTGCAAATCAAACAGGGATAGACATGGGTATAGTTGCCAAGAATGTGTACATGGCATGGGTAGGTGTTGGTATTTTTTAATAGAATTTTTATCTATGTGCATTTCTACCATAGGATAAAAAAGGTGACAATTATTGACTTTTTATTTCACAATTCAAACTTTTTTCCCTCAGTTTAAGGAAAAAAGTCAGAATTGTGAGAAATGAACTTGTAGTTCTGAGGGAAAAAAGTCAGAAACTTGCAATTGAGAGAGAAAAGTAGGAATTGTTACCTTTTTATTTTTATTTCATGACAAAAAACAACAACAACAACAACAACAACAAAAATTAGAACTGCAAGATGTAAACTCAGAATTCTGAGGGAAAAAGACCGAACTAGATTTAAACTTGTAGTTCTGAGAAGCAAAGTCAGAATTATGAGATATAAACTTACAATTGCAAGAAAAACGTCAATATTGTAAGACAAAAAGTCACAATTAAATTTTTAATTTATTAATTCCTTTTTGGAAAAAAAAAACAGAATTGCGAGATGTAAACTCAGAATTCTGAGGGAAAAAGACAGAATTCCTAGATTTAAACTTGTAGTTCTGATAAGAAAAGTCAGAATTATGAGATATAAACTTACAATTGTAAGAAAAAAGTCAATATTGTAAGATAAAAAGTCACAATTAACCTTTTAATTCATTCATTCCTTGTTGGAAAAAAAAACAGAATTGCGAGATATAAACTCAGAGTTATGTGGGGGGAAAAAGTTAGAACTGTGAAATGGAAACTCAGAATTGCAAGAAAAAAAGTCACAATTTTGACTTTTTTCTTAGAATTGAGAGTTTTTATTTTGGAACTGTGAGGTTATTTTTCGCAATCCTGAGTTTACATCTTTAAAAAAAGTCTAAATGGCAAGATCTTATGTATTGCTGATTCGAGGTGATGAGGTGTGATGGCAGCCCTGCAGTACCTGTATGTGGTGATTTCAATCTCCAGCGACATCTTAACGTTGAGCAGATCCTGATATTCTCTCAGCAGAAGTGCAATCTTCCCCTTAATAGACTTCAGTTCCTCCTTTAGAGTCTCGATACGGATCTATGACACATGATTTAGTGAGATCTTCAAATTAAATCAATTTTACAAAAATGTGCCCATTCTGGGTCTTAGTGATATTCTGCCCTAAAAAAATCTATAGCTGATCAATTTGATTGGCTACATTCAAAATCAAATTTTAAATAGTCTGTGAAAAGAGTAGTATTTCTGAATTTACAGCATTCATAACACAGTAGACAAAATGTAGCTGGATGATCTACAATGTCCATCAATATTCTGATGTGCACATATGATGGACACTTTAGAATAGAATAGAATAGAATAGAATAGAATAGAATAGAATAGAATAGAATAGAATATACTTTATTGTCCTATTTCTGGAAAATTCATCTTGGACTCCATGACCTGGCCAGTACACAATATAGCTCACATAACACAGTACAAACAATCAATAATTTATGCATAAACAAATATATTAAAAAACTACAGTACTATCCATCCAGTTTCTATCCACTATTTACTAGCCATTAGATTTTGGACACAGCCAATGTGACATGTTCTCTCTACATTGAAGGGGGTGTGGCTTTACCTGTAGCTCCTCCTCCTCTCTCTTGTATCTCTCCTGTGCTTCCTTTATCTGGAGCAGCAGTGCTTCATTCCTGTTCTTAAGAGCGTCCAGTTCTCTCTGTTTATTCTGAATCTGAAAACACAGGAGGATTAAGTTTATAAGGCAGTACAGTTTGGCACTTTTGTTAAATGAGGCACAGGACAGGAAAACTGTCCATTTCCCACACCTCTCTCTTGTAAGCTGTGATTTCCTCTCTGACGCTCCTCACTGTTTCCACGTGCCGTGATGTTGCTTTGTTTAGGTCTTGAAACTTCGCTTTATACCAAGCGTCCATCTCTTGTGAGCACCGGTCAGGGAAAAACATGAGCATATGTGAGCAAAACAGTTCAATTTAAGGTATATTGAGGTTTATTTTTTGTCCCTCCCTGATTACCTGCAGGTTTTGAGCGGCGATACTGTCATATTGAGCCTGGATCTGTTTGAGGGCAGATGCCAGATCAGGCAAAGAGAAGGCCACATCTACTTTAGCCACTGATCCATAAATCTGAGCCATCAGCTCCTCGATTTCCTGACATACAGAAAATGTAGTTAAATCAAAACTTTTTAATTATTTACCATATTAATGTAATAAAATACCTAGGGATTGACAATAAAATCACATAGCAAATCAACAATATTCTCTATTTTTTCTTTTTTTATAACACTGATAATATTACTAGCACATTTAACAACAAAATTGTACATTTGGCACACTGTAAAAAAAATGTTGTTGCCTTAGATTTGTAAGAAAAATAAAATAATCTAAAATTATATTAAACTGACTTAAAAAGATTTTGTTAAATTTTATTTTACTTAAAAATAAAGTTGAAAGTAGTTTATTTTTTTGATACGGTAATGGAAAAACATATATTGCAATGACTTTATTCTATTCTATTCTATTCTATTCTATTCTATTATATTATATTATATTATATTATATTATATTATATTATATTATATTATATTAATGTTTATTATATATTTATAACATTTTGATGAAATTTATAATATTAAATAATATTATTTTGAAATGCACCTTTTTGTGAATCCTCTGCAGGAACTCAAGCTCCACTTCCAGGTTTTCCAGTCGTTTTTCCAAGGCAATTCGGGCGGATGTGGCTGCATCCACATCCTAGTAGACAGAGGGAGTTTGAGCCCCAATCATTGTGTGAAACCAAGTGATGTTACACTTTCTGTGTTACGTTGGACCTTACCGGTCTGAAGGCTTCAATTTCAAGCTCTGCCTTTTTCCTAGCCTCCACAGCCTCCTCATATTTCACCTTCAGCATTTCCAGCTGACCTGCCATGGCATCCTTTGCTGCTACCGCCAGATCCTACAAAAGCAAAGGTAGAAATGAGCAAGTAATGATCAAGTTATGGTCTAAATGTGTAAGTGAGTAAGTCATAATGGCCCTGTGGTCATCCCTCACCCGCTGGACTTTCATCTGGTCAGCAATCCTCCTCAGCTCCCTCAGCTGATCCTCATAGAGCAGTCGCAGACCAGACGGCTTCACATGGTGGCTCTTAATGCCATCGATTTCTGCCTCCAGCAGCTTGTTGCTCTGCTCCAGAGAACGCACCTGTAACAAGCACAGTCACACTCACAGGCTGGGCTTCAAAGTGGGAAAGCAATAGGAGAAGATGGAGAAGCATGCCTCAGAAGTGTCTTACCTTCTCGATGTATACAGCCAGGCGGTCATTGAGGACGACCATCTCCTTTTTCTCGCTGGTGCGTGTGCTGAGAAAAGCCTGGTTCTCAGCGGCTGCAGCGTCCAGGTCCACTGCGCCTCCGGCAACCCCCAAACCCATGCCCAGACACAGCGCTCCCATACTCACACTGCTGTACAAGGACACAAAACATATATTTACAATGCTTATTATTGAGAAACTTAACATTTCTTTTCATATTAATAATAAAAAGTAATACAAAATACAAACTATTTGACAAAGTGAATAATTAAATATAACATTAATGGAATAAAATATTATTATTATTACGTTATTATTATTATTATTATTATATTTTATTCTATTTTAGCCAGTGTTATTGTAGTATCATTGATATATAATATTTTGAATGACATAATTTGATAATTATTTGAATTTTATTTTTACATTTCAAGCTTTGTCTGTTTAGTCAAAGTTTTAGTAATTTTGTGTTTTTGCCATTTTTAGTACTTTTCTTAAAATAAGTTTGAATTTTTAGTGTTAGTTTATTTAGTTTTAGCTATTTAACTTCAACTTAAACTAAACAAAAAGTGAGAATTGTTACCCAGGCAGCTAGCTAAAATAAAATCTTTTTTTTTTTTGCATTATTTAAAGTAATGAGTTTTTAATGCTCATAATTTTAGTTTATGATAATAACCAATATATATATCAGGTGCATCTCAGTTAATTAGATTGTTATGGTGTAGTGGAATAGTTTATTTAATTAATTTAAATCTTGTTGTGATAGTGTTTTATTTAATTTATTATTTATTGTATTTTTTTGTTTTTTTTGTTGTGATTTTGTTAATTATTTTGTAAAAAAGGCCCCAATCCCACTATCTCAAATCTCAAAAATTAGAATACTTCATAAGAAAAAAACATTTTTAGTGAATTGTTGGCCTTCTGGAAAGTATGTTCATTTACTGTACATGTACTCAATACTTGGTTTTGCTTTAATTACTGCCTCAATTCGGCGTGGCATGGAGGTGATCAGTTTGTGGCACTGCTGAGGTGGTGTGGAAGCCCAGGTTTCTTTGACAGTGGCCTTCAGCTCATCTGCATTTTTTGTTCTCTTGTTTTTGATTTTCCTCTTGACAATACCTCATAGATTCTCTCTGGGGTTCAGGTCTGGTGAGTTTGCTGGCCAGTCAAGCACACCAACAGCATGGTCATTTAACCAACTTTTGGTGCTTTTGGCAGTGTGGGCAGATGCCAAATCCTGCTGGAAAATGAAATCAGCATCTTCAAAAAGCTGGTCAGGAAGAATGAAGTGTTTGTGTGCTTTGGTTTTTGGACCCTCCAGCGAGTGACAGGCACCCCAAATGTCAATGATTGTCTTCACTGGACAACTGTCAGATCAGCAGTCTTCCCCGACTCTGATTGGTTTCCAAATGTACAAAAGCCTAGGACTTTGAACCAAACTGAGAGACCATTTTTGAAGGCTCAGAGGAAACAACTTTGCAAAGGTGTTTTGAGTTGATTAGCTGATTGGCTGTTGTGCATCTTTTTGTCCACACCATATTCTAATGCTTGGATACAGCACTCTGTTGGTGGGCTACCCTCCTTTTGAAGGGTGTCAAATGTGAGATCAGCAAAATTGTTGTAGTGACGTGTCATGCAGCCAAGTACAATTGCTTTTAACCCAAAGTGCACACACACACCAAAGACCGTGAACACACACCCGGAGCAAGCCATTTACTTCAGTCTGTGTGCACCTCACGTGGTATTGAGGGTGGAGAGAAAGCTGTAATCACTTATTTAACTCGACACGAGTTTCACAACCATTGAGTTGAACATTTTCCACGATAGCTGATTGGCATTCTAATTTATTGAGATGCATTGGCCTGTTAAATGTGAGCCAAAATCATATATATACTTATATATATTCAATATATATATATGAATATATATTTCCAGGCAGACATTCTAATTTTATTATATATATATATATAATATAGATATATATAATATATATATATATAGTTGTAGTATCATTGATATGCTTATGCATATATGATATGCTTATTTATTGATATGCAATAGTTTTTTTTATATATTTGAATTTTATTTTATTTCTACATTTTCTGTTTTCATTTTAATTTTTACTAAAACTGTCCACATAGTTTTTTATTATTATTATTAAGTTTTATTTTTTAGTTTTAGGTTAGTTTTCTTAGTACTTCGACCTAAAGTAAGCAAAAATGAGAAATGTTATGGCTGAAATAAAATAAGTGATGATATTATTATGAGGCCTACCTGGTCATGCGTGATTTGCGGGATCCGGAGCGCGCCCTGCGGGTGAAGCTGGCGGAGCGGTGGCGCACTGCTCCTCGGGTGGGCGAGGGGCTGGAGACCCGCACCTGAAGCGTGGAAGCGGAGCTCAGGCCACCCTCGAAGTGACGGCGGTAAGAAGACATCCTGTCTGGGCTGTGACTCATGGTGCAGCTGGTGGTTCCTCTACAGAAGCGTTGTGTCCCGTTCCCTGAGGACGGGGCTTTATATCTGCTGTCCTGTCCGGAGAAGGAATGTCAAACCTCAGTCTGACAGAGTCAGCTATGTGACAGGACAGCGCGAAGAGATGCACCGCGGTAAAAATAGACGAGTGAGCTTTCCTGATGAAGATGGCAAGCCTGAGAGCCTCATTAATGAAATTCTCTGCTAAAAACCTGGAGACTGAAAGTAGCCTACCGTATCAAAGAAGGGCATGCTGGTATAGCAATTAATTCTAATTGTTATAGAGTCACTTTATTATGTTCAGAAAACAAACAAGCAAACAAACTCATAAATAAATAACACCATAATTATTAGGCCTGCATATAGCATCTTATCAAAGTGCCATGAGACATTATTTGTTACATTTTAAATAGTTTAGTAATAATACAATAATAATGATATTATTTACAATATTTGTTATAATATGGCTCTTTTTATTAAATTAGCTATATGTTATTCAATATTGTATTATATTTTATTTATTATTTAAAGTTGATTATCATCTTTCCCATTTTTGGATTGGATTATTAACTTGGATTATTATTTACAATACTTTTTATATCATGAGGTATTTTATATCATTTACATTTACATTGTCATATCATGAGCTATATATTGTATTTATATTATCGACAATAATTATATAAAATTGTGTCTTTATAATATATTAGTACAATAATTATGTAATGCGAGTTCTTTATGTTATATTATTTCATTTAAAGTTGATGTTATATAAACTTGTTATATAATCTTGGATTATATTATTTACAATACTTTTTATATCATGAGTTATTTATTATATTATGTATTATATAGTTTATATAATAACAGCAATAACAACAGTATCATTGTATTATCTACAATAATTATATAAAATTAGTTCTTTATATTATATTATATTATATTATATTATATTATATTATATTATATTATATTATATTATATTATATTATATTATATTATATTATGCCTTTTAATAGCAGATATACGTTTATTTGTATGAAAACAAGAAGAGCGGGGCTCGTTCCGGAACTGATGCGTAAATGTGTTTCCTCCCGGACCGTTTTAATGTGCACGTTGAAATTCTACGGAGTGTTTTTGGTGTCGCGCTCCTCGTCTGATTAGATCAGAGTATCGTCTTATCTTAACACAATTTAACGTCGCATTAAGGCTTAATTTTCTACCTCAATCACCTCAAGATGGCAGGGAACTTCTGGCAGAGCTCACATTAGTAAGTAGAGACGTGTTTGGCGACATAAATCGAGAACATTAAAGCAGTTTCTGCTTACTAGAAATAAAAACATGAAATTTCATGGATTTGCCTGATTAAAGCGAACTATTTACGAAATATCGGCTAATGCCGTGATAAAGAATAAATGCTAGAATAAATGTCTTTTATTTTCGGACCAGTATAAATATTTGGATTATTAGCTTTAGCCGGATGGCTAGTGGCTCTGGACTGAAGAAACCACCGAGAAATTGAATTTACGAATTATGAGCATAAATGTGTGTTATTTACGGTACGAGTTCATCTTTTTAACTGATTTTAGGATTTTCAATTAGTAAAATTATTCTGTTTCGATGCTTGTATGAAGTTTGGATATGAAGTGACATTAGGAGTGTATAAAAGCTACAAAAATGCTGCTGTGTTGGTCTGTATGATATTCTTTTATGATTTCTGTATTTGAAGTGTCTGATGTTTGTTCTCATCAGTCTGCAGTGGGTCCTGGACAAACAAGATCTGATGAAGGAGAGACAGAAAGATCTCAAGTTCCTCACAGAGGAGGAATATTGGAAGCTACAGATATTTTTTGCCAATGGTTTGGAGATAAATTGTTTATTAATATAAATACGCCCCCGTTCTGAATTAGCACGTTAATGCAGATTTTCAGGTGTAATTCACCTGCGTTGTATTTAAGATGGATTTTTTTAAGGATATGTTAAAGCAAAGTCTAAAGGAATAAACTTTGTATTTAAATAGTTTAATTTGTCATCTTGTGGCAGTGATTCAAGCCTTGGGGGAACACTTGAAACTCAGGCAGCAGGTCATTGCCACGGCAACGGTCTACTTTAAGCGTTTCTATGCCAGGTGAGGGGGTCGTTGCCTCGGTTACAGCCTTCGCTTCCTTTGTAAAAATGTATACTTGTCTTCTAGATTGATGGCCTTTTTCAAGTACACTTGCATGAAAGTAAAAGAAAGCTCTTGGCTTGTTTCCAGGTACTCTCTGAAGAGCATAGACCCTGTGCTGATGGCCCCCACATGTGTGTTCCTGGCCTCTAAAGTAGAGGTAAACAGTCTCAGTATGGCGATTTCTGCTGGAAGATGCATAAATTCAAATCTTAATGAAATTAAATTCTGTCCCTCACAGGAATTTGGTGTTGTTTCAAACACACGCCTTATTTCAGCAGCAACGTCTGTGTGTAAGTGAACTCATCAAACAGTATCAGATATTACTGCAGAAAGGCTTTTCTGAAAATGATGTACTTTCAAAGTTTAATACAAAGTACAGGGTTTCTTTGGGTCTTAAAAATCTTAATTCATGCTTCCACAAATGAAGCCCTAAAATAACAGCAGAAAGTCTTTAAATCATAAAGTCATTGGAATATGGAGAGTTTTTATATCATAAAATATTTATTATATATATTGTTTGTTTGTATTTATATAGAAAGAAGTTTTTGTGTGTGTGTAGATTTTTAGTTTTTTTTAGAGTTTGTTTGTGTGTGTATTGTTTGTTTTTTGTTAAAATGGAGAAATTTGTACACACAAAGCTTTTATTTCCAGATGCAGTTAATCATGATTAAATGATTTGACAGCACTACTTGAGATGCAAATGTAAAATGGAAAAACTGAACAAAATTAAGAGAGTTTATGCTTAAAAGGAAGATATTTGTCCTGCTTTCAATAATAAACTCACTTCATTTTGATCAGTTTTACTGTAAACAAGACTTCTCATCTTCTGTCACTCTTTTTTTGTGGTTTGATGATCAGACGGTGCAGTAAAAGTTATTTCCATGTTTAAATGAATTAAAAATCTTGTGTTACAGCCCATCTTGTGCTCTCTAGACATTTACATTTAGAGGATCTATTGATGTATTACATTCTCTTCAGTTTATTCCTTACATTTTCTTGGCTCGGTCTTAAAAAGGACTTACATGTACCTTTATGAAACCTGCAGAAACCCTGAAAGTATAAATCAGCATTTAATGAATCTTTTAACCATATAACCACACAATCACCAAATATCTTCACTATCAGTAAGGTTTAGGAATCCCAGATCACAAAAAGCCTGCTAACTTGTCTTCCTCATGTGACCTTTTCATACTAATATGGAATAAATGCATCTTTTTCTTTTTGTAACAGTGAAAACAAGGTTCTCTTATGCCTTTCCAAAGGAGTTTCCCTTCAGAATGAACCACGTGAGTCAAACGTCTGTGCGAGTGTGAGCCTTGATACTGCAGTGCAAGTTGTTGCTCTCTTCCTGAGAAGAGTTCCTGCGGAAAGAATGACTTTGCTCCATATCAGGATTCTGGAAATCTGACAGCGTCACTAGAGATCTAGATAATAAGTTCTTGTAACTGTCTGATTCATATGATGGAATGCTGGCTGAGAGTGTGTGTGTGTGTGTGTGTGTGTGTGTGTGTGTGTGTGTGGTGATGATGATGCAGCCTGCTGTCACGTCTGAGGTGTCACCAAGTTTCAGGAGTGACATTCCTCACACTCACGACACCTTCGAAGGAAAGTCTCATTATGGTGATAAATGACTGTTGGTTTTGGCAGCTCATGTCTCGGGCTGGTGATAAGTGCGGTTATTATTTGGGAAACATCTCAGAGGTCTGGTGGAACGTTTATGGATCATCGTAATGGGAAAGATGATAATTAGTGCACATAACGTGTTAGTTAGCTCATTAGATTTGGCAGTGAACTCATGCTTCTCTCTCTCTGTCTAGATCTTGGAGTGTGAGTTCTACTTACTGGAGCTCATGGTTGGTGTTGATTCATCTCCTTTAGGATGTTTAGATGTTTGTTTTAGGCATGTGTTCATGGATGTTTGGTTTGGTTTCAGGACTGCTGTCTGATCGTGTACCACCCTTACAGACCGTTACTGCAGTATGTGCAGGACATGGGTCAGGAGGACATGCTGCTGCCGCTGGCTTGGTGAGGAGTGTGTGGCTTCAGACGGCATGAAAAACACACAACCACTGCTCATTGTGCTTTATATGTGGGCAGTAAAGAAAAAGTTCAAATGTGGATTTTGCATTTAGAAGTTTGATAAGAGACTCTTGCTTGTGAATCTGTGCATCTGTCAAAAGCTCTTCGGTCTCTGTCCGCCCTGTTTTCAGTGTAAGAGCCATTTGTAACATGAATGTGTGAGGCATCCAGTGTCATGTGCTTCCAGCAGTGCTATTTTAGTATTATTAGGCCCTGCTGTATTAGCTTTTATTTATTTTTTATTTTTTTATTGTGTGCTTTTGCCATTTTTATTAGATTTTGTTTTTGTCCCCAGTTTTAGTTCAGCTTTGGTTTTTATTTTTTTCAGTTTATAATTTTAGTGCTTCAACTAACTTCTTTGAATTAGTTTCCAAGGCAACGTAACTAATTTTCATTTAGTTTTTCATTTATTTTATTTTAACTTATTTTAATTAAAAATGTTTTTAATTTTAGTTAATGATAATCTGGGCTTCCAGTTATTTGAATTGTACAAAAACAATTTTTTTTAATGCTGCTTGATATTGCAAACTCCTATCTCTTTTTATATTATTTTAATTATCTTAATTATAAACACATTAGTTTGTAGCACAAATAGTTTGACCATTTACTGCAGGGTTATTATAGTTGATAATAGAAATAGTTGTAGAAATAAACTGAAATAAATTATTATTTTCGTATTTCAGCTAGTTGCCAAGGCAGTATTTCTCATCTTAATTTAAATTGATGTATTAAAATAACTAAAAATGAATAAAAACTATTGACATATAAACAAACAAAAAATGACAGATGCACAATAAAGTTACTAAAACGTTTAGATGAAGGCTGCAAATATTGATGATAACTATAATACATCTCAACCTTTTGATTTCTTCTAGTTATTTACCAATAGCAGCTAATGAATCAGAAGTCTGGCACATTTACAGAAAATAGCTTGCTTCCGTGTTGCAAAGTAAGCTGAATGAGTGAACATGAGCGTCCTGTTAATGTGTGCAGGAGGATAGTGAACGACACCTACAGGACAGACCTGTGTCTGCTTTATCCTCCGTTCATGATAGCACTGGGTAAGAACAAACTTCCTACACTGAATCCAGCAGGTCCTATGCCTGCAAACAAGGAGATGATCTGAATGACTGTATAACAACTTGACACGTCACACATACCAGTGTCTCCTTCCTCCTCCAGCCTGCCTGCATGTGGCCTGTGTGGTGCAGCAGAAAGATGCCAGGCAGTGGTTCGCTGAGCTGTCTGTTGACATGGACAAGGTAACACATGTTCAGCTGTAAAAGAAATGAATGAGTGCTGTGTACATTAACACTAAAGCTTTTCTGGCACAGATCCTGGAGATCATCAGGGTGATTCTGAAACTCTATGAACAGTGGAAGAACTTTGATGATAGGAAGGAAATGGCTACTGTGCTCAACAAGGTGCCCAAACCCAAACCCCCTCCTAACAGGTACGACAGACTGCAGACCTCAGTTATCACAATCACACAACACTATATGTATTTATGTGGAAACAGCCTGGGGAGCTTATTTCACCACTGCAAAGAGAAACTATGAAAAGAGGTTATTTTTATTACTCTTTATTTATATAAGCTCATTCTGTCCATATCAATGCATAAGGTCTTTGCAACTCATTGCAAATGTCCTGGATAAAAGTACAATTATAGGATTATAATACAGTTATAGATATATTTTAAATATCTTAAAGGGTTAATGTCACAGCTTTTACACATTTGCACCACATTTAACATGGTTATGAATCCCAGTGATATTTTAGTATTATTTATACACTTTTATAGTATTAATATTTTTTGTTTATATGTTCAGTTTTAATTTTAGTTTACTTTTTTATTTTACGTACTGTTATTTTTATTTATTTTATTATATTTTTACTGTCTATATAGCTTTAACTTTAAGTTAGTTGCCAAGTATTTTTTGTTTATGTTTTAAGTTTGTTGTTTTTTAATTTGTTTATTTGTATTTTATTTTAGCTGTACTTTGATTACCAAACGTTTTATTTTATTTTTTAAAAAATTTTTTTATATTTAGAAAAGTAGAAAAAAGCCCTTAATTGAAGTCTGTTTTATGTTTAAATATTTATTTTAGTTTTAGCTTTTTTTAAGTAATTTTTTCTTTTTTTTCTTTTTTTCTTTTTCTTTTTCTTTTTCTTTTTCAGTATTTTTTGGACATATTTTAGTACTCAAATTTCATTTCAGTTAGCTTAAGTTCAAGTTTTTCATCTAATATTTATATTTTATTTCACATTTATTTCAATTACAGAAAAAAGTTTCAATAGTTTTAGTTTTTGAAAATGGAAAATCCCTTTATTAAAGCATGTTTTATGTATAAATAATTTTTATTTCATTTTTAGTTTTAGTATTTTTAGTACTGACATTTATTTAGGTTAGTATTTGTAAATTTAGTTGATATTTTATTTCAGCTTTATTTCAGTTCACCTCTGTGCCTGTATTTTCTTGCTTTTCGTCCAACAGTGAGACTGACCAGAGCTCAAACGGGAGTCAAAACAGCTCGTACAGTCAGTCCTAGAGCGGCCCCTGCTGGAGGACCTGAGGCGGAGTGATTCGGAGAGGCAAACGCAGCACATCCTGGCACATCTGATCGCTGCTTTTCACAAGCACATCGTTTTATGACTGTGGGGAAACCGATTCCTGGCACACACATCCTCTCTTTCCTCTCCTCTGGGTTTTTCCAGCAATCAGAGCAGATAGAATGATGCCACCTCCTTCATTCCTTCCTTCCTTCCTTCCACCAATCAGAGCAGCTCGTGTCAGAGTTGCTCACCAATCAGAAATCTGCTTTGATGTAGAGTTTCTTGCCAAGCTCAAGGCTATAGTCTTGAATGTTACGGACACACACATACACAAACGCACCTCATATTGGGTATCTGCTCGATTAAGAGGGGTGCTGTTTTCCCAGATCTTGTTAGTTGATGGTCCTGACTTCCTTGAAAAGTCCCATGAAGCTTCTTTCAGCGGACGCTCTTTGGGAACTAAGAAAACTTGATTTTTTTTTCTGTCTGAGAGCGATGAAGAGAGAGTGTGTGAGTTTAATCGCAACTGTATTTGTATGCGTGCCTCTCGTTGACCATATCACAGTTTGTATTCCTCAGGGAAACGGATCAGTCCTCTCTACAAAGTGGCTGTCTGTAAACTGATTGGCCACAGGGCTATGTGACGGCGATCTTTTGAACCCTCGTACTGTGTAATCAAATCCTGATTGGATATTTGCCGTGCGTGTGGATGTGAGTTAGAATGCACAAGTGACACAGATAGTTGAGTTGATCACTCAAACTGCATTGTAAATATGCTTCCCATATATAGCCCTTGACTTTTTTTTTAATCATTTTTCTCTTATTATAAATTTAGTGTATGATTATGCTATATGTGTACTTGCCATAACCCAAATGCTGTGTTTTGCTATCATTCGGTTATGTTGAACTGATGTCTCTGTAGCTACAGCACACTGAAGCATCCATCACGTTTAATGGAGGACAAGCCAGTATCTTGAGAGTTTTGGAAATGTATTGAATAATTGAGATCTGCATCTTGGCTGTGGTTATCAAGACCCTCACTTCCCATCATCTGCATCTCCACTGACGTCATTAGTTTGAGGGACACGTGATTAATTGTGGAAGGGCCTCAAAAGATTTTACAGGACTTACATGTTTGGCTGTGTTTTGAATGGCGTTTTTGTTTTGGCTTTGTCTCTCACTGAGGTTCTTTGTTAAGCTGTGCTTCAGGAGTGTTGCCTCATCTTTACTTGCATAAATGTGGCCCCTCCCAGTCATGCAGTGTATGTATTATTTGCCTGTAAATATATTTGATGATGTGAGCGTTGTGGAGGGTGAGAGGGCTTGGAGTGTTCTTATTTGTCTATAATGGCGCTCAGAAGCCTTATTGAATAAAGCTGCTGTTGGAAAAAAATTACCAATTTTTTTTTTTTTTTTTTTTTTTTTTTTTTGTTTTTTTAAAATTTTAAAATGACTGACAAAAATGTCCCAATGTATGAATTAACCTACTGAAATAACTATTTAGATTTATTTTATAAAAATAAATAAAATAAAATCGACAAAACACAACAAATTAATAAAACTTTAAAATGAAAAAAAAAAAACAATTAATTCGTCTTTAATTTTTTCTTTAAAATCTCAATGATATTAAAATAACACTGATGTAAATAGTACACTACATAGTGATGCTTTGTTCATATGGTTAGTTGCAAAGCTTTCCACTATTTTTTGGCAGCAAAAGAATGAAGCATTTACAAATTACTGAAACATTATTTCATATCATGATCTTTCATGAAATTGTTGTTACTAAACTGTAATGTGGGTTAGTGGCAGTAGTGGATCTGACCAATGAGAGTGGAGAATCTGCGCGTTCGCCCCGCCCCCGCAGCATCAGCAGCCCCGCCCCTGGTGACGTGCCGTGCTCAGCTGTGCGGTAAACAGCGGCGCGAGCAGTTGCGGATTGATGCCGACTCCAGCGCGAGTCAGGAGGCGACATGTGTTATCAGACCCTCTGGTCCACCTCCACCTCCGCCCCGCGGCACTGATGAAGCCTCCTCTGCCGGAGCCACAGCGGGCCGAAGGGCGGATAGAGGAGAGAGAGGATGTACTGGCGCATCGGCTTCGCCTGGAGCCGCTCCTGCGCGCTTGAGCTGGGCCTGAACAAGAGCTTCTCGCTCGGCTTGAGCGGCTCCGGGGAGCATCTGTCGCTGTATGGGTACATCATTGCCTACCCGCTTCAGGAGTACGGAGGGATCATGTCTGCGTTAGGATTTGACTCCTGGTGGAGAAAAACGCTCTACATCACCGGGGGCGCGCTGCTCGCCGCCGCTGCCTATTTACTACACGAGCTGCTTGTCATTAGGTATCTATCTATCTATCTATCTATCTATCTATCTATCTATCTATCTATCTATCTATCTATCTATCTATCAGTAGTAGTATTAAAAGTAATAATAATAATTTAGGTAATAGCCTATATTTTTGTATATATATATATATTTAATAATGAATATAATTATTTAATCATTTTATTAGAGGTGCTGTAATTATTGTAAGTTATTATATATTTTTAAATAAAGCACTGTGAATAATAGTAGGTGGTGGTAGTAGTAGTAGTAATAATAATAATTGCCACCTATGCAGTACTTATGTATAAAAATAATACATAAAAGCGCAACATAAATAGTAGTAGTAGTAGTACTTGAATAAAAACGTTGAATGAAAATATTTTATAATATATTTCTATAGATTATTAAATACATATTAAAGCACAAGCACTGCCTATATATACTACTACTACCAATAATAATAATATTATTTTTACTATATATGCAGTGCTTGTGCTTTTAAATATATTTATTTATGGAAATATATTAAAATATTTTTATTCAGTGTTTTAGATTTAATGCAGTATGTTTATATTTTAATATATTTTAAATGTTTTAGATTTAATTATATATACATTTATTCATTATATTTAATAATCATATACTACTACTACTACTTATTAGGGCTGCACGATATTGGGAAAAAATTACATTGCGATATTTTATTTTTCTGCGATATATATTGCGATATGAAATCTAATCTAATTTTTTCTTACAAACAAAAATGGGGTGAGCACACTTACATTCTCATTTTAAATGATTTAAACATCAGGAGTATTATTTAAAATTAGAGTAAATTATTTGTTTGTAACTTTAGGATATGGTTTTGAATTGTTAACATATTAACTAACATGAACTTACCACGAGCAATACTTTTGTTACTATATTTATTCATCTTTGTTTATCTTAGTTTATAAAAACACAGCTGTACATTGTTTGGTAATGTCACTTCACAGTGCATTAATTATGTTAACAAATACTTTTGATTTCAACAATGAAGGCTATAGCTAATTGTTGAAATTAACAATGTTGTAGAAGTGCAGTTTAGTAATAGTAAATGTTAAATAATGTAGTTAAATAGTTTAATAAATAGAAAATTATTGTAAAGTGTTACAGATTTTTTTTTAATACACCAATTCAGACGTCTCGTGAGTTCAGTGTTGGGACAGGTCAGTTGTTTAAACCATTCATTAAATTGAATCGGTTCAAAGGAATCATTAGTTCGCGATTCAGACGTGTACCGCACGTGTTGTGTAATTATCTCGGCAGTTTAGGATATCGCACAAGATTTGACAACACAGAAAACATTTCATCACTGGATAGGTTTTTTTTTTTTTTTTCGACACCATCGTGTCAATTGATTTTGATTAATATGCGCGAGGGAGAGAGAAAGACAGCGCTCGTGTTGTTTGAAGACGGGTGAAGGTGAGCGCGCGCGGCCGGGGCGCTCTCTCTCTCTCTCTCTCTCGCTCTCGCTCGCTCACTCGCTCTCTCGCTCACTCTTCTTATATGCGCCCTGTTAAACTGACAGGACTTAAAAACCCATGCAAATGATAAACTTTCACTCTATGATGGTTAAGCTGTGCAATTTATCCGTGAATCACATTCGTCAAGGGCCGGGGCGCAGCTTGGCCCGTAAGGTTAATGAATAACGGATCAACTACGACAGCCTACATCGCACATCCTGCGATGTGACTATCGTGGATTCGTACATCGCGATATCGATGCTTAAACGACACATCGTGCAGCCCTACTACTTATACATATTATTATTACAATCTATACTATATATATATATATATATATATATATAAAATTATCCTTTGGATGGAGTAAGAGGGGCATGAACAGGAATATATGACCTAAATTAATATCCTGGAAAATCTTGTCAACACAATGCACTGCAGTCCATTTATTATCCTCCACTGAAGACTGAATGAATTTTGAGCAGGATGCTATTTATGACCTCGTCTAAAGCCTGCATGTTGACATGTTGATGTGTGCTATGTCAAGGGCACGGTTGCTGGAGCGTCTCTGTGTGCAGGCCTTGAGGATAATGTCTCCTTGTGTTATTGTGATGTGACAGAATGACCTTTATCAACCCCTTGTGAGACGATGTAAATAGTGACCCGTCAATATAGTTATCAGAGCCAGTTGAGTTTAATTCTGTGCTTTTGCTTCTGACCTTTGCAGAAATGGAGGTGCTGTTAGTCCTCAGCAAAACATCTCAGGTTACACAAGGCCCAGGGAAAGGCTGATGGACTTGCTGTTATTCCACAATCATTCACATGTGCTATTGATTCAGACACGCTTTACACAAATACAATTTAAATATTATTTATTGACTTAAGATCAGACACGTAATCATAAGTATGAAACTAAAGAGAAAGCGAATGACTATGATGCTTTTAATGAATTTCAGCACCAGTGAAGTGGACAGTGACTAAATCCTGCTGATAGAGAACACTAAAGACTGAACTTTCAAACTGACCTAAAACATTCTGGAATATTTCTGGTGAATTCTGAAACAAGTTTTATTTATTTATGTATTTTAACTTGGTTTAAGAAAAAAATCGCCTTATGTAATTCCATTTCTTTAATATTATTTCTTCCTTAAGCAATAAAAATAGAGTATCTAAGGCCCCCAAAGCTTTCCATATTGGATGCTGCTGTATTTGGTCATCTTGCTCATTTTTAAACATTTTTGGTGCAACTTGGTTTAAAATGATAAAATACTGAATGGTTTTTTTTTTTTTTAATAAAATTCTGTACACGCTTAAGGAGGTACCTGAGCCATATCTGGAGACCCTAATATTATAGGAACCAACTAGAAATCCATTAAATACTTAAAAAAAATAATGATATAATTTTGAAATGTTTGAAATTTTTCTGACAAAACTGATACATTTAGAATATGATGAAGTTGGTTTAAAAATGATGAAATGTCAAAAAAAATCATTGATACACTTAAGGTGGTAACTGAGCCATATCTAGAGAGCAGAATATTAAAGCAACCAATCCAAAAACACATTAAAACAGAATAATTTCTGAAACTGCATAATTCAACTTAATAATAAAATTTCTTCCAAAGTAATAATATGATTTCTCCCATTAGTATCTAATGGGCCCAAAGC
Organism: Cyprinus carpio; assembly: GCF_018340385.1. Lineage (NCBI taxonomy): Eukaryota > Metazoa > Chordata > Actinopteri > Cypriniformes > Cyprinidae > Cyprinus > Cyprinus carpio. Next base: position 4,884,858 of record NC_056600.1, on the reverse strand, counting down.
TTTTCACAGTAGATGCTGCTGTATCTTGCTCATTTTTGGAATGTTTCTGGTGCATTTTAAAACAAATTTGATCTTTTTAGGATGTTTTAGTATTTGTAAACAGTTTGAGCTCCATTCATTTCTAATGCGCTTCCTTATTTGCTGCCCTGCAGGAAGGAACAGGAGTTGGACTCTGAAGACGCCATCATTCTTCACCAGTTTGCCCGGCCCAAAACTGGAGTCCCTAGCCTGTCCCCCTTTTGCCTGAAGATAGAAACGTACCTGCGGATGGCGGACCTGCCCTACCAGGTATCCAAATATATGATGAGGAAGATATGTTGTGAAAAGACGGTTTTTAAACAAACTTTTTTCTCCACAGAATTATTTCGATGGGAAGTTGTCTCCTCAAGGGAAGATGCCGTGGATCGCATATAATAAGGAGCAGGTGTTCGGGACAGAGTTCATCATCGACTTCCTGGAGGAGAAGCTCGGCGTGAACCTCAACTCCAGCCTGAGTCCTCAGGAGAAAGCAATCTCACGCGCCATCACCAAAATGGTGGAGGAGCACTTCTACTGGTGAGACTGAGCTGGTTTCTTTACCTCATCATTATATTGTTAAAAGACAGAGATCAGATGCCTTTCATAAGTGGATTCCAACTTGAACATGATAAACTTGAAGGTTGATAATCTAAATGCAATGTGTTTTACTACAGGACGATAGCATACTGTCAATGGGTGGACAATGTGGAGGAGACGCAGAAGATGTTAGCCACAACCGGGCCTCTGAGTGACCTGCTCAGTTGGATCTTGAGTCAGGTGACCGGCAGCATTGTGAAGAGAGAGATGTACGGCCACGGGATCGGACGCTTCTCCAAAGAGGAGGTTTATTCTCTGATGGAGAAAGACATGCGCACCCTTGCCACATTCCTCGGTATGTTTTGGACATCTGAGGCACAGTTTGTGAGCTTTACTGACAGGATTTGCTGCATTTGAGTCATTTTTCATATATAATATAGGTCATTCTAGATGAATCTCAAGAGTTCAGACTCAGAGCTTTTGAAACGGGTTACAAAATAATGCAGCAATGGCTCTGTGCTGCCCTCTAGTGTCCAGTGAGCATAAATCCTCCTTTCACGCTGCAAAAAATGATTTTCTTTCTCAGTATTTTTCTTATTCTGCAGTACTTTTTATATCAAGATACAGTCCACTTGAGAATCAGAATTACTGAATTAAATCTTGTTTCCTGAAATATGTGAGTTTATAATTAAAACAAGTTGGGGTAATGAAAATAAACTTCATTCTAAGGCAAAACAAGATTCTTGTTCTTACTCCATTTTAAGCATAAACTTAATTTGATACAATGTTTTACAATTTATACATTAATTTGGATAAATTTGTCAGATTAATAATGTAATTTTACTATTCAAATAAATGTGTCTTGATGCATAATCCTGAAAAAAACCTACTCTTACTACAGGTGAATTGCTATGAAAACTTGTTTCCTTCATGGGATAAAAGAAAGGTAATTGTGACTTTTTATCTCACAATTCTGACTTTTTTCTCTCAGTTCTGAGTTTATATCTCACATTTTTGACTTTTCTTCTTAGAACTGTGATGTTATAAGCTTACAAAGGCTAGAAAAAAGTCACAATTAAATTTTTTTTAGTCCATGGTGGGGAAAAAAATGAAATTTAAATTCAGAAATCAGAAAAAAAGTCAGAACTATGAGATGTAAATTGAGAATTATGAGAAAATTGCAAGATATAAACTTGCAATTCTGAGAAAAAAGCCAAACTGTAAGATATTAATTTGCAATTGCATTAAAAAAAAAAATCAAAATTGTCAGATAGAACATCACAATTACCTTTTTTATTTCTTAAGCCGTGGTAGGAACAAGCTTCCATAGGTTCCTGATCCATATCTAGAGACCAGAACATCATAGCAACAAACCAGAAAACACATTAAAAAAACATACCAATAATTTAATATAATTTCTTCCACAGGCAATAAAAAGTATCTAATGGGCCCGAAGCTCTCCACAGTAGACGCTGCTGTATTTGGTCATCTCGCTCAGGCCATGTGGACTCTCCCAGGAACACGTCCGGAGCAGTTAATCAAAGGTGAGCTAATGAACTCATGCTTTTTTGTATGGGAATACTGTCATATAAAGATATGAGTGCATTAACTGATTGAAGCTGCTTCATTGGTGCAGGCGAGTTCATCAACCTGGCCATGTACTGTGAGCGAATCCGTCGGAAATTCTGGCCAGAGTGGTTTGTGGACGTCGACGACCTTTACTACGACGGACTGAGCGAGGAGCCGGATTCTCCTTCCCAGCTTCCAGATTTGGGTCTGTACTCACGCAGTGGCAGCTTCCAGGAGCAGGAGAGCGCTCTGTCACACCATGACACGCCGTCACCGGACAGCGACGCCACCGGACACTCTCTGTTCGACTCGGACATGGACACCGAATGCTCGGAAATGGAGCAGTTGAAGTGAAAACCACACCTCCTTGATGAGGCATCTGCACGGGCCCCGCCCCCTTTGTTCTCCCTCAAGCCCTTTAGCAGGGGAAGAGCTGGTCAAATAAAGATGTGGTGAAGTGACAGCGGTTTTCCCAGACTCTGAGCACGGGATGGCAATAAAGCAGTCGGGAAAGGTATTCTGACACTTTTTAATTAATGAGAAAGAGGATTTTATTAAACGAGGGAAGGCCAGGCTATAGAGAATCCAGGAAGAAAACAGAATAAAAAAAGAGTGAGAATGATGCTACAGCTAAATCACTCCTCCTGCGGTGTGACATCATCACTGCGCTCGAAATCAGCAGAGTGACATCATCTCATGTGACCACTCCCCATTCACCGAGTGTGTTTGTAGCTAAACAGCACTTCTTACATCCTGGGTTTATTAGTATACGGGTAGACAGACAGAAAGAAGGATTTTGGGTGATGATTGAAATGTGTAGATACTTGATTGATTTAGACGGAATCATTTCTCATAGTCCATCTAAAATTAATGTCCAGTTTTATTCAGTCAAATCTAGAAAGCTAAGACCGGAATATGCAGAGCGAGAAAGCTGATTGATAGTTATTATGAAAATGTTAGTCTAACGGTTTTTTTTCTTCTTTTTTTTTCTCAAACCATTGCAGCATAGCAGAATTCCCAAATTGATGATCTTGCCATTTAAATTTTTTATGGCCAATTATGCAATGCATTAATGAATAATTCACCCAAAAATGAAACCTCTGTAATTTAATCATCCTTATATCATCTCTAGTCTATATGACATAACGGACACATATTAAACAAAGTTTATGATTTTTTTCAAACAATAAAAGCGTACAGTGACCAGAGACTATCAAGATCTAAAAAGCATCATAAAAGCTTTAAAAAAAAATATATATATATATATATATTACATGGAATTATTTATTTTGATAAAGTTTGCCTTTTTTGGAGTATCATATTTGATACATCTGGCTTTTATGGTTTTATGGTTTATATAATATGATATATGGGCATATGGAGATCACACTCAATTTGCTCTAGGCGTAACAGACTATTTACATAAAATGCATATAAATATCAGCTGGATGTATCATATTTGATGCTCACATTTTAAAAGTTAAAGTTTTTGACGTTCTTTTTATGCTTACAAAAAGAAGTGTACCACAACATTTTGGAAAGATACAAAGATCAAAAGTATAAACCATCAGTCAGACGAGACAACATAAGGCATGTAGTGTTTTTTTCAAAAGAAAATTGAGCATGTTCATAATCTTTATTTAACTAAAGTATTTAACTTTGCACATGAAACAAGGTTTAACATCATTCATATCTCATCACTACTCCCTGGCTGCATATTTGAATATTGACAAATTCTTATTTGATTTTCACTGAATTATTCATATAGGAGCAAATATGGTGAATATATAAATATAAAATGACAAATATGGTCATTTATTGGTTTGTGTTTCAAAGGCTGTTTTCAGTAACAAGACGAAGATTCTGAATCAGTTGAATGCAGCCGCACTATTTAAATCTATATAAAGCGAGACTCGTGTGTGCAGATGTTATATGTGCTGAATGTGTAGCTAAAAACATCACTTCAGATTGGGATCTGTGATTGTGCAAGAGCGCCTCCTGTGGGCAGCATCATGACTGAAAACACTGGACCAGAATAGAACAGAATACCCTGGTAATGCAGCCATTACAGAAGGAGACGCATAACACAATACAGATGGAGACAGACAGTATGTGTGTGTGTGAGTGTGTGTGTGTCCATCTGCTGCATGACTGAGTCACTGAGTCATCGTCACACATGAACACACTCGCAGGAATGATCTCCCAGGGGCCGATGCACAGCGAATGAGACTTATGTTTTTTCTGTTCCGTAGTGAGATAAAATCTGTATCTTGCTGTGCCGTACAAACTTCCTTCCTGTTACCACAAATGCCCTTTTAATACCATGAGCATAATCTTGCATTAAGATGCCGTCTCTATAGAGCACTTCTTAGAAAAATATGGGAAGTGTCTTGCCATTTTTACACCCTTTAAATGCAAATGTACTTATCTGATGTTTGTTCAAATGCAACGTTATAAGGAAATGTGTAGGAAAAACGGTTTATATAAACATCAGGTTAATTAACTGGTGCTTTGTTAGAAATAAAAGGTTCGCATGCCAGTAATTATTTAAACGTGCCAAAGACTTAAAGGAACGGTTCACCCAAAAGTGAAAATTTGCTGTGAATGGGTGCCGTCAGAATGAGAGTCCAGACAGCTGATTAAAAACATCACAATAATCCACACCACTCCAGTCCATCGATTAACATCTTGTGAAGATAGAGAAAACAATATTATGGATAGAGGACTCATATTTTAACCCGACGCAACAGTTTAAAGTTAAAAATGTCTTAAAGATGAACATGTTTCTTACAAACATGCAGGTTTTTATTTTACTAGATGTTAATTGATGGACTGGAGTGGTGTGGATTATTGTGATGTTTTTATCAGCTATTTAGACTCTCATTCTGACGGCACCCATTCGCTGCAGAGGATTCAATGGTGGGCAAGTGATGTAATGCTACATTTTTCCAGATCTGTTCTGATGAAGAAACAAACTCATCTACATCTTAGATGGCCTGAGGGGGAGTAAATTTTACGCACATTTTTGGGTGAACTATTCGTTTAAAGTACAAAGTCCTAAAATTGGCAGCCACTCTGAGTACTAGCATCATATTCTTTCTTAAGATGTTTGTTTGCTTGTTTGTATTGTTCTTGATTTAAGACGTGCCTGATTCAAAAAACAAACAATTATTTATCTATTTTTAAAATCTTTTTCTTTTTTTTCTGTATGTACTGTGTTATTCCTGGACCACTTGACCTTTTTTAATTATTGCTTGTGATTTAATTTATATTTGAAAGTATTGCAGAAGGCTTATCATTGACTTTTAATGAGTTTTATATTTTTTTCATGATATCTGTAGTTGTGTTTTAGTTACTCTGAGAGCCATATGTTTTACACGCTGTTTGTTTGATTATATTGAATGAATTTCAGACGATGCTCACCAGGCCAGAATTCAAGGCTTGTCTTCAAAAACTCACTACAAGCGTTACAGACTATTGCAAATGAATTTTTAATGGTTCCTTGTTGAGCTTCAGTTTCTAGCTAGTTGTATCATCCATACATGACAATCTTGTAGTTATTTTCCTCACAAGACATACAGCCCCACTCATATGCCAAAAGTGATGGAAATATGGCAACCCACAGATGGAATAATATTGGAAGGGCAATAGTAAAACTTCAAAATCTCTTTGTTTCCTCACAAGTGTGTGCAGATTTTAGAGCCGTATTACAGAGTCTGTGTTGTGTGTATCATGACCCTGTTGGATTTATTATGGGCTGCACATAATATTGGGGAGGGAGGGGTTGTGTACATGAACTAATGATCACTGTAATATAAATGAACCAAAATTGTCTGGAGAATGTGTTAAAGATAATAAAAATATTTCATGAAATATAGCTGTATTAAATTAACCAATTCTGGTTGTGTGGTTTCTGAGTTCATTCTTTAACTCATAATATTCTTTACTAATAGATACATGATTTAGAATAACCTATAGTGTCACAAATGGTTGCTTAGTGAAATTAGTTAAATTGTAAAAAAAAAAAGAATAGGCTATATATATATATATATATATATATATATATATATATATATATATATATATATATATATATATATATATATATATATATATATATTGTGCTTGTTATATGTTATTAGTTGAATTTTAATTATTTACTAATTCGGTTAATCTAAATTAGGTATTAATATTTTTCACGTAAAAGCGGAAGCAGCCGTTGCGAATGTGCGAGGCTTCCGGTGTTATCGCTTCCAGTTATTTTACTCTTACAAAAACAATCCGTTAAGCTGCTTGATATTGCAAACTGGTATTTGTTATATGATTATACCATAATATATTATCGTAATCATAAACACACTGGTTTGTAACGCAAATACGTTACTTTGTTATTATTTAAGTAAATAGCGGCTAATGAAAAGGAAGTCTCGCACATTCAAACAAAATAACATAACGTTACTAACGCGTTGCAAAGTAAGGTGAACACTTGCCTGTCCTGTGTGTCAGATTGTTAGAAATCCAACATAAGTTTTAGAAAACACTGAGGTTTTAAAAATAATCCAGTTTTAAATTTTTAAAGCAATCCATAATGTTTTTATGTGGCACCTGCTTCAAAACAAGAGCTTTCCAACGGTAAGAACTTTCTCTCAAACACAAAAACTGATACTCACGCTACAAGAGTCAGAATTAATATGATTCACAACCAATAAACAATGACTCACTGACTTTCTTTTGACCAAATAACCTACACAAATCTTTACAGGTTTTCCACCATCTGCACTGACAACAGACACACAAGATGAGTGACTACAAACGGTAGGCTGTATTCATAAAATACACCCCAAGCTCATATTCCATGACTTTAGGAGTGTATATTTGACTAAACGCAACATGCAAACAGATAGACTACTGTAATAGGCACATCTCAATTTCATTAAGAATTGCTTTTCTCCAACACATTGTAGTCAATAGATGGCGCTCGCAGCGCACACACAAACGTTTTCCAAGGCCCTAGGATTCACTATTCATTATAAACACACAGTAAATAAAACTGACATCTAGTCTTTTAGTTGTTTTCCTAAAATTGTGCATTGATGGAGCAGTAAAATATTTGAAAAGACCGTCTGATGTTAAAATGCAATAGGCTATATTTTATCATTTAAAAGCTGTTATTAATTGTTTAAAAGCTATTATTACAATATCACTAGCAGTAGTTTTTATTTAGCTTTCATGAATGTAAAGCCATTTGCACGTTCGAATTTTTTTTTTTTTTTTTTTTAAATAAGTCCTATTTAGATCCAGAATGGCATCATAAAATATTCACTTCTCCGATCTCTTTCTGGACACGTTTGAACCCGTCAAATCTGTCATCATTACCAGTGAAATAGCAAATATTTGCCTCCATGGTCACGCGGAAATCGAAGCGAAGGAATTGCAACGGGCTGCGATGGATCTACAGCATCATCTCATCCCGAGGCAACATTATATTCAACAGCCTTGATGCTCGAATAATGTGTGAAATTGTGAATCCATTTAGGATCTTCATGCGCGGGGCACAGATTGATGAGAGGCACTTCTTTATATAAAAACGTGTTCGTTTAATGACAAAAGGCGTTTAAAAACTGTGCAATTTTTCTGTCAAAACCAAATACATTACTGGTTTGAATAGGGCACACTGACAGCTTGTGCTTTGGCAGTGCCAGGTTAAGTGCACAAATATACAAGTATTCACAGAGCCATAGAAAATTCAAATGAAAAATCCACGCACAATGTCCTTGTTTTTCGATGCAGGCCATCAAATCAGCGTAACACAGCTGGTGTAATATTTCCCGTTTAAGAAAAAGAGACAAATTTGGGATAAACAAGAAACACAAAAGAGCAAACAGATACAAACATGTTGAGACTTATACAGTTGACGCACAAAATCACACAATGTTACTATAATAATACTGAGCAAGATGAACTGGCCTCTGTTAGTCTGTTATTATTATTATTATTATTATTATTATTATTATATTGTCGCTGTTGTTTTTAAATCTTGAACGATGTTAACTGTGTAATAATTACAAGCAAGAACAATTTGCTTTTATTATTATTATTATTATTATTATTATTATTATTATTATGTCGTCATCAATGCAGTTTTTACATCTTGTCATTTCCATATAAAGCGTTTCCAGACAAATAACTGAAATTAATTAAAAGCTTGGTTTGTTGTTATCTTTAATATAAAATATCATAAATTATACGAGTCCGTTTTTTTTTTTTTGAGATTTCCTAAAAGGCTAAATAACCAAAAATGGTTTACATTAAGAGGAGGAAGAATCTTTATAAACTAGCCACTGTCTCAGATCATTAACGCTTTTGGTGCACGCTTGTAGAAATTCACTCAGAATGTTAAGAAAACCCAAACTGGGTGGTTAATTATAAAGAGCTGGTATCCATTCATTTTATTTGTGAATAGAAATTTCGATATGATCCGCAACACTCTGCGATTCTGGGTTTTACGGTTTCCTCAGGCCTCTGTTTTGCACCAGCTGTGTGAATTCGTGATCTGCATGAAATCAGGCTGCTTTGCCTGTGAAAGACACACAACAGCACTTGGCAGCCTTTGTTGTGACCGAAATTAGACTTTTAAAGAATTGATCACGTTTGTATTTACCAGCGATACTTTGAGATAAGTTAATATGTACATAGCGTTAATAATAATAATAATAAAATAAAAATAATAAATATTATTGTATTAGTTGTTAATTTTTCGTATTAGGATTTTTTTAAATTTAATAATTTAGCAATATTTAGTTTATTATTATGATTATGGTTATTATTATTAGGTTACTTATTGCCATTAATATATAAATGCGAACGAAATACAGACATAATTTTAATCAATATTAAACATTTGTGATCGTGACGGAAAGAATAATAATAATAATAATAATAATAATTACAATAATAACGAAGCATTTTCCATTAATATATGGAAGAGAATGCACAGAAGACTGCACCGGATTAATTTCAGTCAGTAAGAAACCTTTTGTGGTGATGAGGGGAAGATGGCGCGCCCCTGACGCCTTTTTTTCACAGCTTTCGGTTGGAAGTGATAAGATGCTTTCACAGATCCCCGGACTTGAAAAAAGAAATCTCTTAAATAAAATAATATTTACGTTCCCTCTTTAGGTTCAGCCGCGGTGCGTAACGCCTCAGAGCGTGTTTTCTGGCGCCCGCGCCCGTATATTGTTCGCGCAACCACGCGCGCTCTCCGCGCCCTTGGAGGTGCCACACACAGAGACACTTCATCACCGTCGGTCCGCCCCGAGCGGGCTTGTGACCGGGACAAAGAGACAGTCGATTATGATTCAGGCCGCCCCTTTCTCACGGAACAGGTGTCTGCGCGCCGTGGTGAGGCGATGCGTCCCCGTACACATCCTCGTTCCCGGCCATCGGTCCGTTTTGGGGCGTCATTCGCTTCTCCTTTTGTCGCCGGTTGCAGAACCAAACCCGAACCACCTCCTTCTCCAGCTGCAGGCTGTCCGCCAGCGAGTTGATCTCCGACGCGCCGGGTTTGGGGCACTTGAGGAAATGGCTCTCCAGGGCCCCTTTGACACTCACCTCGATAGAGGTCCGCTTTTTCCTCTTTCTCCCCTGCGCCGCGATCTTATCCAGGCTGGTCGGGCTTCCCGAGGTGGAGTCCGCCTCCTCCAGCCATTTGTTCAGCAGGGGCTTGAGTTTGCACATGTTCTTGAAGCTTAGCTGGAGCGCCTCGAACCTGCAGATAGTGGTCTGGGAGAAGACGTTGCCGTAGAGCGTGCCCAGCGCGAGCCCCACGTCCGCCTGCGTAAAACCCAGCTTGATCCGGCGCTGCTTGAACAGCTTGGCGAACTGCTCCAGGTCGTCTGAGGTCGGCGTGTCCTCGTCTGAGTGCAGGCTCTGCGGATGGCCGTGCTCGCTCAGATGTGGGCTGTGGTGCTCCTCGTGGTGCATCCCCGGCTCGCCGTACCCGGACTGAGAGTAGATCAAGCTCTGCCCGTTGGTGGTGCTCATGCTCGGCATGGTGGTGGCGCGCCAAGCGCCTGCCTCGTGATGCTGCTGGCCCTGCTGCACCAGATGTGCCTGCCGCGGCGAATGCTGCAGCTCCTCCACCGGCTTAATGTCCTGCTCGCCCAGCGGGCTAGCGGGCCACGGTGACCCCTCTCCCCCGTGAGACAGCGCTGCCGTCAACCACTGGTGCGCATGGCCAAGCGTGCTGCCGCTGCTATGCAGGGTGGTGTATTCGCTCTGCAGAAGGCTGTGCGCGTCTCTGTAGGCTTGCGGTGGCGGCGTCTGCTGCATGCTGCCGTGCTCCGAGCTGGACGTGAGGATGCTGTAGTGGTTGGACGCCGCGGTCGCCATAGTTTCCACAGCTACTCTGTGCCACAGGCGGCTCCCCAGCGCGCCAGAGCCGCGAGGACGCAGAGGCGCGCACCTGAGATCCGCCTCGCGCTGCTGTCGATTGGTCAGAAGCGCTTGACAGATGCGGCAGCGGCGCGTTCATTGGTCACAGTAGAGTCGACACTGAAGCCCCATCCCATTGCGCTCCACTGAAAACAAGCACAGAGGGATCAGCAGTGACAGGGCGCAATGGTCTCAAAAGGTATCCAGTCTGGCTTTAGCTAACTTTTTCTTTAAGTTTAAATGCTTCACAATTTAGTAGTAATATGATGTTTACTTGGCTGTTACTAAGTCATTCCAATAGAATCAAATAATTAATTTTAGATTAATTTCGTTATTATTGGTTATTTGTGAGTGTTTTGTTAAAAAAGGAATACATTTACTTTTAATATTATCCGAGAAATCTAGCATATTTTTGGTTTTTTGTTTTTTTTTTGTATATTTTTATAACCGGTATTTCAAACAAATGGTAAATCAATTTTTGTCAAAAACTTAGTATTTTATATACTTGTATCTCTCTCTCTCTCTCTCTCTTTATAGTAAATAAATATAAAAGTAAACCTAAAATTAAGTTTATATAGTTCTTTTAAATATTTCTTATGTACAGTAATTTATAGTTCAAATAAATTAATAAATAAACAAAAATTGATAGACAACACAAAAGTGCAAAACATTTTTATTTATTAATCATAAATTCAGAAATGTGTCCTGCACTTTAAAATATCATCATCATACCCTTTAACTTTTATTTAACTTAATTTTCTTCATTACAATTATATTTCAAAAATATTTTTTCTAAATTATTATTAATTATTCTAAAAATTAAATTCAAAATGGTTGAAAAGGTGCAGTGAGCTCAAAGCTGTTATTGACACTTTTTACTTAAAAAAAGAAGGGCAAAAAAAAAAATCACAATAATAGACTTCCATGAAGTGTAATGTTAGCCATCCTTACAGTGTATATGATTATTAAATGGGTATCTGAGCATTTATAATTATTTTCGACTCAGATAACATTATAATAATTCTGTTTGTTTATATTATTATATGGTTGAAATAACAGCACTCTGTGTTCTGATGGGATTTCAGAGTCTCTCTGTGTCTCTCTCATGGCTCAAGGAGGGGGCATATTTCTCGGGCCCCTGTCCGTTGCCATGGCGAGAGGTGAATGAAACAACGCCGCCCACGTCACAGCTGCTCGAGCCTTTTCTCTCTCTCTCACTGTGCACATAAAGCCCATTTTAAAGCCTGAAAAGCACATGCAGGGCAGCGCAGGGCCGCAGGGCCAGAGAGAGGTGAATGGCAGACTCTACCTCCACCCCAGCCATGGCCTTTTGTAAACATGCACCCACATGCACTGTTCTCCACACATTTTTTTGCACTTCTTTATAATGCATCTCTGTGTGCAGTGCAAAAAATACATTGTAGTAGTAGTGTCTAAAAAAGCATGATGGTCTCATGATACTTATTGTGAGTGCAGATTGCCAAATGCTCATGAGTTTTGGTGAAACGCAAGGAGCGATCGTGTTAATTGAGTTGTAATTTTAAGATTCAGAAGCTTTAACACAGTCGTGCATGGCCAAGCAGAAAACACATTAGCTTAATAAAGTAATATGCAAACTATGGGCTGTTCAATTACACACCCTAATAACGCATAAACGATGCTAGACCCGTTAAAGGGACGAAAAGGCCTAGCGTTTATTATTATTAAACAGTTATCTCTCTGGTATAGTTCCTCCAATCTGCATTTGAGAGAATAAGAATTAATGGTGAATAATCTGAGTAATAAATTAGCAGTAATTATATCGGCTGGAGTTATTTAATTTCTCATGGCTTAATTAGATAGGACTGTTGAGTAACTAAATGTTCCAATTCAAAACATGATCATCATGGGGATTTTTCGTTTTATACATTTTTTTTTCTCCATAGCGGGAATAGAACAGCCTGGTAACGCTGAGTAATAACTGTCCATGATTCCATAAAGCCCATAATTTTCTTTAATAAAATGAAAATAAATATATAAAAACATAAAATATATACATTCCTACTGAAAAAAAAAGTTTAGTTTTGGCATAGTAACAATTTTTATTTAGAAATTGTTAGTATACATAGTCACAAAGAAGTGGCCAGTAACAGAGTGAATTAAATTTTTGAAGTAGAAAAAACTGAAATGGTATCTTTGTTTTGTAAAACATCAGTAATCTTTGTTTACTACTTCGAAAAATCTTTTTGCATTTTTCATTGCTTCAGTATTTGCATTTAAATTTCAATAAAAACCTCTGAAAACAAATCAATTGCAATTTATGTCATACAGTACGTATATATCTCCATTGTGTTGTGTTTTCTGTCAGTTTGAATGTGTGTGAGGGGTTTGTTTGGGGTTCACCTGTGGTAGATATAAGGGGTGGATGAGCTCCTACAGACCCTCATTCACATGTAATTAGTCTGCACAAAGGGCTCGTTAAATCTGTAATCCCACATGCCTCCTCTCCCTTTGATAGTGTTGGTCAGCTGTGAGCGAATGGCTATTATGCTCCTTATAAAAGAGGGGCAGTTCTGCTGTCTGTATTAAGGCCCCCACTGAGCACGGCAAAACTGGGGTCAATAGCACCCCAAACACAGTCTCTCACACACATACATGCAGCAGAAACACTGGCTCATCACATGTGTCATTAGATCAAACCCTTCAGAAACCACCTGTTTCAATAACATTTTGGTGTGAAAATGAATCTGAAGAGTACTGTTTAAAAAAATAAAATGCTCATGCTTGCAATATTTCACTGAACAAATGTTTAAAATATTAAGTTCAAAAATGTCTTTAAAAACCCATGATCAGCTATTTTTTTATATATATTTAATATCATAGTTAAAATAAGATTCTGTATACTGTATGCTCAATGCATATATTACTATTTAAAAATCTTATTAATAATAGTAATAATAATATTTTTCTTGCTCTGTTTCCTCTTACACCCAATAGCTCTCTCATTTTTATTAGGTAGTTGTTTAAATATGAATACTTTGGAAGCCTGTCAGGTACATCCGTTATTACAACAAGTGCAGAATTATATGTATTTTTCACAAGGGTTTTGAATTTTAATGAGGTTATGATTAAAGCTCCTGCATGCTTCTATCCTTTCTATGGTCTGAGCATTCAGAATTTAGCTCCATGTCTGCTACGATGTTCCTCTAATTTAGAGCATTTGTGAGGATTATGTATTTTCCGCCTGATTGTGACAAACATTTGGCACTGGTTTGAGTGAGTGGGAAAATGACATTGCATCATCAGATTAAGTAGGTAATCCAGAGGTGTCTGTGTCTCTGGCTTTGTGTAGGAGGATATAATGAACACACTAATTAGGGGTATTATTTAGATAATGGGTGTAAATCTTTGTCTGAGAAGCTTAGGCAGTTATGATAAAACTGTAATGTGCAAATCCAAAGTCATTAAGATATTTAGTTGATTGTCCAAGATCTTTGGAAGGCGGCTAACTCGCAGCCTGATAGTGCTGATTGATTCCCCTGTTCCCTGAACTTTTATGACTTGATGGAAATAAAACTTAAATCTCTTTTTCTCCTTGACACTGATGCAAGAGTTTGGTAGTTTAATGGCTGATTGGATTTTACCACCACTGCAACAGACCATTAAAAATCCACATGGGTGTTTTGCTCGTTTTGCATCCTGATCTATTCTCTGAGGATGTGAGAGTATAAATATGTCATGTTTTCAGGGTCGCTGTGGTTTTAAATTTTCTTCCAAATGCAAGCACATGACCTTTTGTTATGTATGCTTAAACCTCAGTGTCACAACAACCTCATGATTGTAGCTAGCACGTTAAACATTAAACTTGAGGATATGCTGCTTCTGATTGGTCAGCAGCTCAATTCAATTGTCATCCAATACAGCTCTGTATATCAGAAATTGACACAACTGAAATGGGTAATACAATCGCAACTAGCACCATCTTTCGTCTCAGTTAGGGATTGTAGTGCAAATGACTTCAGAAGAATTTAGTATATTACTATATTTATTACTATATTTTATATTACTGTTACATTTTTGCTGCACCTCTTACTTTTCATAATTATTAAAATAATGTACTAGTAAAATTTATGGAATTATAGAATATATAGCTAAATTAAAACTCAGTATTTCATGTTAATGGAACCAGCTGACTGTACATAATTTTTGTATTTGCAATATATGTATTTTATCATAGAAATGTTCTAATGTTGGCGTCGATAGCCTCGTGGTTAATGCGTCAACATGTACCGCAACTGCGCTCACAGCGACCCGAGTTCGAATCCTGGTCTCGAGATCCTTTGCTGATCCCGCTCCCCTCTCTCCACCCAGTACTTTTCTGTCATCTCTCCACTGAAAGAAATGTTCTAGAACATTTGAAAATTATCATATGAATTATAGTATATGAACAGCATCAGAATATTCCAACAGTTCTGGAACATTAGAACTCTCTCAATTTAAGCAAGATCCTCTAAATTAGAATGTTCCAGTAATCTAGAACAATAAAATTCTGTTTAAGTAAAATTCAGTAAAAATGTGTGAATTTGAACATCAAAACATCTCCAAAGTTCTAGACCATTCTAGAACATTAGAACTGTCCTTAGAACTCTCAGCATCAGAACATCCCAGTGATCTAGAACAGTAAAATTCTCTTCATGTGTGAATATAAGCATCAAACACCACCAGTGTTCAGCAACAGAACACTCCAAGGATATAGATCTCCAAGGATCTAGTTAAAATTGTGTTCAAGTAAAAATATGTGAACATCGTCATCAAAATACCTTAGTGTTCTAGACCATTAGATATCTATAATATTCTATAGCGTTCTAGAACATTAGAACTCTCCTAATGTGTCCTCAGCATCAGAACATTCCAGTCATCTAGAACAGTAAACTTCTGTTGAAGTGAAATTCAGTAAAAGTGCATGAATTTCACCTTCAAACCACCTCCAGTGTTCTAGAGCATTCTAGAACATTAGAACTCTCATAATGTGTCCCCAGCATCTTAAAATTCTAGTAATTTAGAACAATAATATTCTGTTCACATAAAATTTTGTTAAATGTGTAAATATTAGCATCAAACCGTCTTCAGTGTTCTAGACCATTTGATAGATATACAGTTCTATAGCATTCTAGAGCATTAGAACTCTCGTGATGTCTCCTGACTCCTCAGCATCAGAATATTCCAGTGATCTATAACAGTTAAATTCAGTATAATTGTATAAATATCAGCATTAAAACATCTCCAGTGTTCTAGACTATTAGATATCTTTAACATTCTATAGCATTCTAGAACATTACAAGTCTTCTAGGTTCCAGAACACTCCAGTGATCTAGATAAGTTCTGTTCAAGACCATTAGATATCTACAACATAATCATAAACTTCAGAACTGTAGAATATTAATGTGTGAAGTAAAGCAACAGAACTCTCTAAGGATTCTAGAACATTGAAATTATCTTCATGTATAAACACATCAGTACTCTCTTTATATGTGAACTCCAGCGTCAGAACATTCCCATGTTTCAAGAACATTAATACTCACCTCATGAACCTCAGAAAACTCTTCTAGAACAGGAGAATCTTGAAAGCCCTCGTGGATCGATAAAGATGGGCTAACCTCAGATTAAACCCAGATTTCAAGACCAGTTTGTCTCGCTGGGGATTTATACAGAAGTATATTAGTCCAGATCAATACAGCTGTCTGAACTAGGGGTTAAAATGGTTGTTAATCTCTCCAGTTGAACACTGATGGCCACACTAACAGCTGAAGAAGAGCTGAATCTGTGCATCCAGCACAGGTTAACAGTGAAGCTCTGGTCACACAGCAGAGATGGAATGGAAGGTGTGTGTGTATGTGTGTTTAGCTGTTAGTGAACACTAAATGGTCCAACTACACATTAGAAAGGAATAATACCCCTTTGTTTAGGCCTTTGTTGTGTGTGTGTGTATGTGGGGGTTAAAATACATCTGAGTATATGATTGTAGATTAAATGCATGGTTAAAAAAGTTTGAGACAAACATCAAATTCAGATTTTTAATGCACATTTTTTCTCTTTATCTACTCAAGCCTCACTAAATCGTTCACCACGTTTAGGTCACTTTCCCAAGAGCCTGTCTCCCCCTTCCTGAACAGATAAAAAATAGAGAAAGAAGGGAAAAAAGAATTGAGTGGTTTAAGGCAGGACACCATCTGTCCTCCGCCATAAAGGACCAAGGACATCTTGAAGTGTTTGTGTGTGTGCGAGTGGGAGGGTAGGATTGTGAAGTGGTTTGCTGGCCCAACAGAGGGGCTAGAGGTGAGAGATTTGCAGAATGAAGGGGTGAAACAGAGAAAGGCTGAGTGGCTGCTCACAGAATTCCTGCTAAGAGTGAAGCGGTCTGCTCTGGCACTGGTGCTCCATTTAAAGCTGCCTCTGTAAGTGTGTGTGTGTGATTAGCGGACCCCCAATTGTTAGCGATCTCCTAAAGCTGCCTCTTGCAGCTGTGACCCCCACGACCCTGTGCCACCATAGCAACCATTTAGACCTCCATCCTCTCCCAAAACTCCCCTTACTGTCCAGTGTCATGCTAAAAAGGCCTCATTTTAGGAAGTTGTAGTCTGTTTTTATTAGATTTAAGTAAACATATCCACATTCATGAGGAAAAAAAACACACATTATTATCCCTTTTAAAGAAATATACCATACTAAAAGGTACTTGTAATTTCGTGTCAGCTGCTTACACTTTGAGCTGCCGAAACACACAGTTGATAGATTGAATATAACAACACTGTCTCAGTTATGACAAAGGATTCTAAGTCGTATTAAACATATTTTCTAATGTTTATAGAATTTAACCACTGCTGGTGTGTCTTAAAATCAAGGCTTGAAGTGAGCGTTCAGCTGCTCATGTTTAAAGAAACCTGCTGCAGTTTTCAGCTCATAATATGCTCACAATGAGGACCTTGAAAATAAAGCAATTTCTGTATGCTTGATTAAAAACTCATCTTTGCCATTGACCATGGTAACCATAGTTTTTGTTAAAATAACAAATTCAGCTACATTTACTACTGTAGAACCACAATAGATTAAAATATTTTGACTTAGATTTTGATTCAGATTCAGATTTTGATCCTGGCTCTTATTCTGATTCTGTTCCTAATTCTAACTCTGATCCTTTGATTATGACTCCCAATTCTGATTCTAATTTTGAGTCTCATTTTGATTCAGATTCTGTTCCTGATTCTAATCCTGATCCATTGTTTATGACTCATATTCTGATTCTAATTTTGACTCTCATATTCATTAAGATTAAGATTCTGATCCTGATCCATTAATTATGACTCATATTCTGATTCTAATTTTAGTTCTGATTTCAATTCAGATTATGATCCTGACCTCTTAAAACCATAATAGACTATGGGAACTCTATAATTTTGACTATGATTTTGATTCAGATTCTGATCCTGACATCTTAAAACCATAACAGACTATGGGAAGTCATTACTAATTTGTTATAAATATATTGTTTGTTTATGACTTGTTTTAATTCTAATTAAATCAGATTCTGATTCTTTGATTTTGACTCATATTTTGATACTAATTTTGACTCTGATTTTGATTCAGATTCTGTTCCTGAACTCTTAAAACCAAAATAGACTAATATGGAATCTTCTTAAAACATTGTTCTTCTATAAGTTTCTTGTTTTGATGACAGTGATGGCTGATTTTCAGTAACAATATCTTGAGTAAATACAGTATTTTGGCAGAAGCTATAGTGTTTATGGTAATTTTTTAAGGGGAGGACAGCAGAAGTGAAAAATGCCTCTGCAGCGATACAGTTTGTCTTCAACAAATGGAAAGAAATAAAGATAAATTGACAAAATAGCCGTAACGGAAAAGGAACAAAGTGCCATGACACATGCTAGTGCCATTCGACTATACAAAGCAACTCATGGACACACACACACACACACACACACACACACACACACACATCTAGCACTTCCCAGCAGTGGCTAATGAGATGTTTCTTCTGCTCAAAACAGTCAGAGTGTGTTTAATGAAAAGTGGTGTGTGTGTGTGTGTTAAATGAAAGTGTAATTACTTTGTGTGTATTAACAGATGTGCTCTGTTTGCCATGGTCCAGTGCAAACGGACTGAGGGCTGTTTCATGAGATTGTGTGTGTGCTAATGTGTGTGTCTACGATGGCTGTGAGAATACTTCATAAATGAATTTGCGTGTCTGTGGAGGTCAGCGTGTCTCATAACGACCCTCAGCATTAGCAATAAATGCTAACTCCAGGCCAAAGTATTTAATGTCTAAAACGCATCACCATAAGTGGGCACACTGCAACAGTGTCAGCACCCCAATTCCCCTGCCACTCGAGACTCGAACTCACAACCCTTCGATTGGGAGTCCGACTCTCTAACCATTAGGCCACGACTTCCCTGTGCAGCACCAAGTGTGCCTTAATGTAAAAATTATTAAATGAATTATCGCTCTCTTCGGGATAAATTACGAACCATGGAGGTCGGTGTCCTTCTAAAATACAAACGAATGCAAACAGAAATGTGACGCTTGAGGCTTCACTGAAGATGCATGCGTGTGTTTGTGTGTGCGAAATCTCCTGTCACCGTCAACCCGGAAACATCACACACTGTTTTTCTGGAACGTTCTGCTCTCGTTTCTGACTGTTTGTTTGTGTGCTTGAATGTTAATGAAGTGGGAGCCCTGCCGCTGTTTACAGGCTGGAACAGTCGTTCCAGGAGTCTGACCTCCTTAGAGGGACACGCAACACTTTGTATGTGTGAATGAGGAATGTGAGTGTGTGTGTGTGTGTGTGTGTGTGTAATTATGTGCATTTCAGAATGTGAATGTGTGCGTGTTGGTCTCAGGAAGGGGAAAAAAAAGAGGCACTCACTGCTCCTATTAAACTTGACCCGCAGGCCTGATCAATGTAGCACAGCGTGTGACGGAATGAGAGAGCCGACTTATTACCCTGGAGAGAGAGTTAAATAGAGAGGGGGGGGGGGGGGGTGGGAGGGAGGGGACTTTAGTTAAAGGCAGGATCTTGAGGGGGCAAAGAAAGTGAATGAAAAAATGTGTATTTCTCCTTTGCTGAGTCTGTGTATTTTCATTACTCAGAAGAGAACGCTCTGTATTGAGGTTCATTTTCACACAAGAAAAGCTCTTTGATCTGTTGTAAATTGTGTTTAAAACTGCTGAGTTTGCCCCAGATTAGCTCTCTTGTTTTATTATCTCAGTAGAGATGAATTTAGGGATGGACTGGTCGATGCAGAGGTTTTTCACCACCTTCTTTACATTTCGTTTTCTATGCACGTCCTGATTAATGTAATTTTCATTTTGTTTTGATTTATATTTTGTTGAGCGTGTTTAAGATTATTTTTGTTCCTGGAGTTTGATACTGATTCTTACCGATCTTAATCCTGATTCAGACTCTAATTCTTATAATGTACCTGATTCTAATCCTGATACTTTGATTACGACTCATATTATAATTATAGTATTATTTGGATTCTGAATCTGATTTTGATTCAGATTCTGATCTTGACTCTTATTCTGTTCTTGATTCTAATTCTGATACTGACTTTTATCTTGACTCTGACTCTGATTTTAAATCAGCTTCTTATTCTGTTCCAGATTCTGTTTCAGATTCTTATACTCTTTTTCTGCTTCTGTTCCTGATTCTAATCCTGATCCTGACTGATTATGAATTGTATTCAGATTCTGAATTCGAGTCCTAATTTGATTCTGACTCTGATTTTTTAGATTATTTTGATTTAGCTTCTTATCCTAAGTTTATTTTCTCTTCCTGGTTCTAATCCCGATACTGACTTTGATTATGATTAATATTCAGATCATTTTAATTCTTAGTTTTTTTTCTGATTCTGTTCCTGGTTTTAATCCTGATACTGGCTTTGATTATGACACTGACATATTGACTCTTGATTCTTATACAGATCCTTACTCTTTTTCTGATTCTTTTTCTGATTTTTATCCTGATTCTGACTTTGATTCTGATTTGTATTTAGACTCTGATTTTGAGTACTTTTTTGAATCTGACTCAGATTTGATCCAGATTCTGATTCTTTTTCTCATTCTGTACCTGATTCTAATCCTGATCCCTTGATTATAACTCATATTCTAAATCTGAATTTAAGACATATTTTAAAATTGACTCTGATTTTGATTCAGATTCTAATCCTGAGTCGTATTCTGATTCTGATCCTAGTTCTAAACCTGATACTGACTTTATGTTTCATATTCAAATTCTGATTTTAAGTCTTATTTTTTTTGACTCTGATTTAGATTTTGATTGTGATTCTGTTTTTGGTTGTGATTATGATTCTTATTTTTTTTTTTTACTTATTATTTTTATTTTTATTGTTATTTTAATTATTTTTATTATTTTTATTATTATTTTGTTGCTGATTTTTTTTTTTCAAATTCTGCTTGTGTTCCTGATTCTAATCTTGATACTGACTTTGTTATTTGAAATCAGATTCTTATTTTAAGTAGTAACTCTGATTTTGATTCTGATCCAGATTCTGATACTGATTTTAATCCTGAGCCTAAGTTTGAACTATAATTTGTATTCAGATTCAGAATTTGAGTCAGTTTTTTTTGAGTTTTGATTCTGACTCTGCTTTAGATTCAGATTCTGTTCCAGATTCTGATCTTGATTTTTTTTTTTTTATCTAATTCTGTTTCTGATTTCTATACTTTTTTTAAACTATAAAGCCAATTAAGGTTCATTTTTTAGTACCAGAGCTGCAGAGGATGATCCACTGTGTAATGAGAGCAAGAGAGATGGTCGATCAAGGCAGAACTATTCACCCATAACTCTGCACATCAGGTGTGTGTGTGTTTGTGTGTGTGTACATAGGGCACTGATGCACAAACCAGCTTCTCTCTCATTATCTTCACACAGCAACAGTGGCCTGATTGTCATGGTTGCAGTCATGGCTAAGGTCACCGATACGCCTGTCTGGGGGCGTGGTGGAAATCAGAGGTTGTGCTTTTTATCAGAGGTCACAGTTCTGGGTTCCGACCCTCTGCTGGCCTTTGGCCTGCTCTCACCTGTTTGCGGTCTATGTATCTGGAAAATCTGATTGATTGCCACTCAAAACTGCCACAAGAGCAATCTAAAATACTGTACATGCTCAGTATTTGAATTTCCTGTGAGGTCACAGGAGTGCATGTGATTGTATACATTTCTGAATAATATATGTCGCCCATCTGCATGCGATGCGATTCGAAATCAATTGCACGGTGGCCAATAGTAATTGATGTGGCTTTGAGAGGTAGGAGGCTGTCCCACCCACAAGATCCCACAAATTTAATTTGGAATCAGGGGGCAGAGGAGAGGTGAGTGACTCAATATCTCATTAATTTCAGCGACACACAAACACACACATCACAAATACCCCAGAAATAGACCCCCCACCACCGCTACCCCACATAAAACCTTAGATCTCAAGAGTGGGACTTATTGAAGACCACTTGCCCAAAGTAAATCCCCCCATGCCCTACTCTCCACGCATGCCAGCCGGGTAATGACTTGGCTTGAGTTTTCATGTCTGCCGCTGCCCCTGGGAAGACAGCGAGCACCTTTTTTATCGTAAAGCTCACAAAACAACCCTGGCGTTCTTCAGGAACGCTAAACGTTAAATACTCACTGAAAATTTCCATCAACATCCCGCTCCCCTCACTCCTCCTGCCTTTTAGAGGGTGTGGAGGAGAAAAGGAGAGGGAAAGAGTGTGATGGAGGAAACGCTTCAATGCTCAGAGTCGCAGTGCCCCTGAACTCTAACCCGTGATAGATTGGGTGCTCCTGCAGCGTGACAGACGAGCGACTGATGGAAGGAATGGCGGATAGATGAAGGGAGAACCAGAGAGAGAGAGAGTGAGGGGAAAATAGAAGGGAAAGAGGCTTGAAGCGGGTGCTTTCTTTAATTGTGTACAATGATGTAGATGTGAGGTATTATTTAAGATTTATTGACATATAAACATCTTTCACTTTTACAGAAAAATGGTACAAAAGCTGTCGTGTCGCTGGATTGGTACCCCTTCAAAATGTAAACATTTGTACCTTATTTACCCATTTTAGTAACTTAAAGATACATATTTGTATACCCAAAGTGTCCATATTCATACCTAAATGATTTGTACCTTTTGAAAGGGTACCCAGCCCATTATAAACAATCTGAATTGACAGCATCTGTAAATGCAGATGACTTACCATAGAAAATCATTTTTTCATCTCTCATTTTCTAAAATTTACTTATTTTTTGTTTTGCTATTTTTTTTAAAAGTAAAATTTAAGCATGGAATTAAGTAAAATCTACTTAAGTTATATAAAATTAGCAAAGGAAATAAGTAAATTTACTTTTTTCAATACTCAAGTACATTTCACTGAGTCACGGTTTGTAAACTTTACTCTAACAACATAGCACTGAAAAAAAATGCCATTAAAGCATGTGGTTCACTTACAAGCACGTACATAAGCAAGTAGACAGTTCCTTATTCTTTTTAAGGTAATATGTTGACTCAGTGTAGTTATTAATCAAATGAACAGCAACAGAGACCTGAATACTTGGCACATGATACACAATGACGGTAACAATCAGTAAATAGGGTTTGAGTATGAACCTAACAACAAAAGCAACCATAAAACAGTGTAAATACATCTCGAAAACAGCAAAAAACAATTTTTACCTTAAAAAAATTACCTTATTAATAATTCATGATGGGAACAGCGTGATCATGACTTTGATATCTACTCAATCTTTGTAAAAATAACAAACAGTTTCATGTAAAATATACTTTTAAGTTCAAACTTTAAATTCTATAAGCTTAAATTGAGTACCAATATTGAGTTTATTTATTTATTTTTTTTATTCTTGCCTGAACTAGAAATTACATTTGTTTTTCTGTATTATTTACTTCACCACAAAATCATTTTTAGCAGTGCACTTAAAAAACAATCATAATCTATTTATATACTGATATAATATTGAGTATTCATGATCAAATGATTAGAATTCCACGAAATATTCATGACATCACGTGTTTTCAGAGCACAGAAATGATTCTTCACTAATTTCATCTGAGATCTAATCTTATCAAAATTCTGGCAGTGTGTCAGGCCCGACTCAAGGTTTGTGTGTCTCTGTAATGGAATTTGTCTCACTGCACAGAGTTTAAGCACAGCTAGTGATTCAGTGCAGCAGGGCATCTGGGTCTCTCTCTCTCTCCCTCTCTCCCTCTCTCTCTTCCGCCCTCCGTGGCACAAGCGTCATTTGTTGACTGGCAGGCTGAGTGCCAGGAGGAGCATCAGTAAAATGCTGCTGAATTATACAGCCTTTACGACTCATGCTATAAAGCAGCCGTTTAAAGGAAAGACATTGCTATTTAAAGCAAAGACATAGTGTTGCTGTTTAAAGCTTTTATTGTCCATAAAACAGACTCACAGTGATTGTCAGGGAAGGACCCTCCACTGGACGTGTGTTTGTTCTCATAGGGATGTATTCAGGTGCATGTGCATGTTTGTGCCCGTGTACTATGTTACAAACACACTAAACACACTATGATACACACATGCAAGTATGTGCGTCTTTAGTGATATGCATTAAAACTAATTTAAATAAAAAATTAAGAGATTGAGTCATTTTATTTTGTTTTGTTAAAGAAAATTAAGCCTATTCTAATGTTTTTTTTCATGATTTGAACACGTATCTGTTCATTTATATATATATATATATATTTAATTCAATATTTAATAATATTTAATTTATTTAATAATATAATAATATATATTTTCACTCCAAAAATAATAGAGCCTATTCTTATGATTTTTTCATGTTACATTTTCATGATAATTTTATAATTTTATAGTTTTCCTGCCAGCTTCTGTTTTTACACCAGATTAATGTAATGCAAAAAAATACACATGGCAGTAATTGTTGTACATTCATAATTATATTGTCAAAAATACAACTATATGTACCACATTTCTAATGTACTGTCTTTATATTCATAATTAAAAAAACTTTTTTACAAACTTTTTAAGTAAACTTTTTAAATTTATGATAATCTAATGAGAATGGCGGTTGAGAATAATGGGACTAACAAAGAAAAAAAAACTCATTACAGTAATGAGAATGTGAAGGGATACTTTGCTTAATTGTCAGTAATATAATGTCATAATGCAATAAATAAAAAAAAAATAATAATAATCATCCTACTTAGTTAACACAAGTGAATTAATTATTTTTTTTTACCTTCTGTTTTAGGTTTTATTACATTCACCCGTGTGTGCAGGTATGTGTTTGATGAACTGCTGGCTGCTGTCTCTCACTCTCTGTAAAGCTGTTTAAGAATCTGGTCACATTCTAGACCGGCAGTAAAAGAGCCCTCTCCCCCTCCTCTCTCTCTCTCTCTCTCTCTCTCTCTCTCTCTCTCTCCTCCCTTCATCGTTTTCTCCTTCCCTGTAGCTCTTTCACACTCCTTTCTCTGTGTGCCCCCCTCTGACTCCCCCACCTCTCTCTCTCTCTGTGCAGCTGATAAACCCTCTCACTGCGTTTCCAGGTCTGCCACCCTCACATCAGCTAGACACTGATCTCTGCCAAGCTGTCAATCAAACACAGCGCAGACGACTGATACGCAGGTGAGAGACAGACAGCGAGAGAGAGAGAGGAGAAGGAGGAGGAGGAAAGGGCTGCTAAGGTTTCTCTTGATTCCTCAGCGTCTCTCTGATACACTGTCTCCCCGTTTTATGCTTTTCGCCCCTTCATCTCCTCTCCGTTTCTTGTTTGTGTCTTTTGGTTTTTGTTTAGTCTCGTCTGCCAGTATAAACACACCTGCCTCGTCTTCACAGGTTTGACATGCGGGTGATTGACAGCAGCGCTGAGGGGCGTTCAGTCAGCGCGAGGGTCTGAGAAACTGACAAACAGTGCAGCGTTTTAAATGTCATTCTTCATATCTGTCCACTTCAGGGTGTGTGTTTGTTCAGTATGTATCTGATGGATGCTGCATCCACACACACATACGGCGACCGGAGACCAAAGCAAATCTACTTATTGTGAGCTCCTTTGTATTATTTCTTGCCGTGCTTGACACACAGAAAGCAAATAATCTGGTGCAAGTGATCCGATAGCGAGCCAAACAAAAGCCATATTCAGAAAAATGCCATTCATAATTTTCAGCAGAATATATCAGGGTGTGATATAATAATATGATGGGCATGTTGAATTTAAAACTATTTATATATACTATTTGTCATGTATTAGTTTTGAGACATATAGCACACACTTTAAAGCACTGCAATACGCACCATAACAAGATATTTCTACCCAACATGGTCATTAAAAACTGTTTTCTTGTTAACTAAATGTAGCTAAATGTGACACTGGACCACAAAACCAGTCATAAGGGTAAATTTTTAAAAATTGAGATTTATACATCATCTGAAAGCTGAATAAATAAGCTTTGATGTATGGTTTGTTAGGATAGGACAATATTTGATTTAGATAAAACTATTTGAATATCTGGAATCTGAGGGTCTAAAAAAATCAAAATACTGAGAAAATCGCCTTTAAAGTTCTTAGCAATGCATATTGCTAATCAAAAATGAAGTTATGGTATATTTACGATAGGAAATTTACTAAATTTCTTCATGGAACATGAAGGGTCACAAATTATTTGCTTTGTTTGTTTAGTAGCCTACTGAGAACCACGTCAGTAAATAAATTGGCATGCAGGAAGGCAAACTGCAATTATGTTTTCTTTCCTATGGAATGTTGCAGGAATAGCTTTTTAGGACTTCCAGTTCCATCTTCCTGTTTTTTTTTTTTTTTTTTTTTAATGGGGTGTTGCTTAAATGCCCGAAATAATGTCTGTGGTTAACACACGCTCAAAATATTTTCATGTTTTTTTTCTATGACATAAAATACATCAGTATCACCTCTTGTATTATTGTAGCTTTTACTTGTTTTGAAAAAAGTGGCTGCTTTATTTAGGCTTCAACAATTATACAATTTTTATTAATTTGTGAACATTATCATGATGCACAAAGCGTTTAAGAATCATATACTTTATGGTCACAGAGCTGATGTTCTGCAATGGCCAAAAGCCAATGGAAAAATCCTATTGGAAGCCAGGGTGATAATAACTTCCAGGATGGCCTACAAAAATACAGGGTCATTGCACTCTATTGTGACTCATATCCAGGTCAAACAGCTTCTTGAATGAGAAATAATGAGAATAGTCAATTTCAGTTTCATGGTGACTTTAAATATTTTAAATATGTGTTTAAAAATCCATTATTAAATATATTAAATCTAATGTTGGCTTTAATTTTTTATATATTTTTAAAATGAATATATCTATTGATATTTAATGTTATGTTCTAGTTTTAAATTAGATGTGTAGAATTAAAAAAAATAATGCATTTCTTATCAAATTATTTCAAGTACGGTAAATTTGAAAGTGGCTTTATCAAAACATTATGTTTTAGCCTAAACTAGCAAACAGTGGCAGATGGGGGACTGTTTGGGAAACCATAATCAATTGCCATACTCTCTGCACTATACGTCTGCCACATGTCACCAAAAGCATAACACATTTTCTACAGTGAATATTGTTCCCAAGAAACAGCATGTCAGAAGAAAGTGGATTCAAAAGCAATCAAATTCACATTATTCTAATATTTTAAAAATGATAATAGTGAAAAAACATCAGATTCGATTCGATTCACGATTTATTTTAATTTTTTTTTTTAAACAAAATGATATTTAAGACAAATTATGAATTAAATGTGTCCTTTTATTATTGCTTGGACAAAATGCTGTACATTTCTTTGTGAAATTTAAATATAACTATAATAATATACTAATATAGCACTTGCATATTATTGGTCTTTTGTTGGTTTTGATTACTTCTATTGTACTCATTTTTAAGTCTCTTTGGATAAAAGCGTCTGCTTAATGACCAAATTTAAATAGAATGTAAATGTAAATAACAAAACTAAATTGAAATTTTAAAACAAGCCCCAAATTAAATAAATAAGAAACACAAATAAAATAAATCTCTTCATATAAATGAATAAAAAAAATGGTTTGACTTCAGTTTTGTCAAACTACATAAAAATATCTGCATGAAACTGCAGACGAGCTGAACGAGACGCAGATACACTCTCTGCCAGTAGGTGGCGCTTAAAGCATTTCCTTCATTTCTGCTGTAAACGAAGCTTCGTTGCACTCATGAACTTTAATTATACAGAGGCAAGATTAAAAGAAAAAATACCATCTAAACTCAGACATGCATTCATATAAACTCCTACACCTAAATGAATCGCGATTTGTTTAGCATCTCAACCGATTTGAATTGTCACATATTTGAATAGATTTTTAACCAGCTCGCGGTTAATCGTTACATCCCTAGACGGTTAATGTAAGAGGCCAGCTGTTATGAGCGGTGCAGCATTTAGTGTCCTTGTTAATGCACCCACTTTGCATCCCAGCTAACAAAATATGTTCTAGGAATGTTTTGCTAATCTTCCCATTGAATTACAAAAACATTATTCCTGAGAGTTCTAAGAACATTCAAAACATTTCGTTTATTTATGTTTTAAAAACATTGGTTATGGGAACATTAGAGAAAACATTAAGGGAATGTTTCTTTTTAATCATTTTGCATAAGTTCTTTCTATAAATGTAACATTTTAGGAATGCTACTGAAGACCATGTCATTTTGAATTATTCTATTAATGTTATTAGAATGTTCATTTGTGACTGTAAGAGTGTGACTGTAACCTTGCCAGAACGTTCTGTTACTTTGTGTCTTGCTGAATAACTGATCAGTTGGAAACATAACAGCTGCCATCATCTACATCTGAACAGCTGGAAATGTTCATGAGGTCATGTTCAGTACAGCAATAGCATCACATTCAAATTCATATACAGCATGGCTCTAACCCAAACACGCGAGGCGTCATTCTGTCGGTCTCACCTCAGCAGGGGCCAAAGAACTTCATATGAAACCATACGGAATTCAGCTTTATTCAACCATCCATTATGTAATTACACTCGCACATACACACAGACACAAAGACTTGAGCAAATGATCTTCTAATTGCGGTGGAGCGGTTAAGTGTGTGTGTTGCTGTCCTTGTTGATTAGATTCTGTTTCAGTCTTTGCATCCGAATGTGATGTGTGAGGTGTTAGTGTGTTAGCGCATTAGCGAGGTGTCGGAACGAGGGGCCCATCAGCTCGTTAATGAGCAGAAACGCTAATCGTGTTTCACACTGACACAAACGCAATTAAAACATCTGTACCGTGGCGACCTGATCTCGCATGTCTTTCTCTCCCTTACGCTAATGTTTTGCAAACAGAGAGCGAGAAATTGCCAAGGCCCGTTCACTGTTATTATGACACCTGTCAATCATATTGGCGTTTAAGTCTTAATTCACAGTGTTGACGTCTGATGTCTCTAAACAACAAGAAGAAATTGTGAGTGGTGCTAGCCTGTACAGAAGCGGCTGCCATGATGCTAAAGGGTTCAGGGGGATTGTTAGCAGTTTGCATAGTAATTTTGGTAGTTTGCTAGGTGGCCCCTTGTGTAAAAGAAATAGCTACACTTAGAGCATACTTTTAAAAAGAAAATAATATACTGCTGTCAAATGATTAATCACGATTAATCGCATCCAAAATAAAAGTTTTTGTTTACATAATGTATGTTTGTGTACTGTGGATATTTATTATGTATATATAAATACACACACATACAGTATATATTTTGAAAATATTTCCATGTATATATTTATATTCATATAATTTATATTATATATAAATATTTTACATGTATAAAATTAAACATATTTTTCTTAAATATATGCATGCATGCGTGTGTATTAAATATATACATAATAAATATACACAGTACACACACATATATTATGTAAACAAAACTTTTATCTTGGATGCGATTAATCGCGATTAATAATTTGACAGCACTAATATATATATATACTGTATATATATATATATATATATATATATATATATATATATATATATATATATATATATATATATATATATATATATACACACTGTATATATTATATATATATATATACACAGTTTTGTATGCAATTTCATAATTACATATGGTTAAAGTGTTCAGGCATTTATAGTAAACTATATAAACTTGTTTCTATTGAAACTTGTAGGCTATGTCATGTATATACATTTTAATTTCATTATTTTAAATTTGAATGATTTTTTTTTTACATTTTAATTTTATATATATATATATATAAGTTTGAAATAACACACTACAGTTATAATTATAAATAATTATATAATTATAGTATAATAATATATAACTGTATAATTAATAATGTATACATGTGCTTTAGTATCTATTCAACACATAATTGTACTTATTTAAAGCATTAAAAAACGTCCTTAAAGTGTGATTTAAAATTGACTAAAGTAAAACTTTTATTTTGTTTTGACATTATTAGAAATTGCACATTTTAAAAGAATGTTTAAATATGTTAAACATGAAAAAATACTTTCCATTAACACACTTTAGTGGCCTTTTATTTTATTAATATTATCTGCAAGTACTGTTTTTTAAAAACACACTTTTAAGATTCGAAGTACTCTACATCTCTACAGTAATCTCTACAGAATATTTTTTTTCATATGTGACCCTGGACCACAAAACCAGTCTTAAGTGTAAATAATTTAAAGCTGAATAAATAAGCTTTCCATTGATGTATGGTTTATTAGGATTGGACAATATTTGGCCAAGATACAACTAATTGAAAATCTGGAATCTGAGGGTGCAAAAAAATCAAAATACTGAGAAAATCGACCTATAAAGTTGTCCAAATGAATTCTTAGCAATGCATATTACTTATCAAAAATTAAGTTTTGATATATTTACCGTAGGAAATTTAGAAAATATCTTCATGGAACATGATCTTTCCTTAATATCCTAATGATTTTTGGCATAAAATAAAAATAATAATTGATAATAAAAAAAATTGATTATTTTTTATAAATTTTTTTATAAATTTTTTTTTTGGCTATTGCTACAAATATACCCCAGCGACTTAAGACTGGTTTTGTGGTCCAGGGACACATATATTTAAAACTCAGATTGCCTAGAACAGTAATAACATGCCTCTCCTCAAAAATCTACACAATTTGAAGCATCATTCATGTCTTAAATGCAAGGTTAACTCTTTGGGTTCAAATCCCTAACCCCAAATATAGCAATGGTATTAGTGATGTTTGCAGTAATCGTAATCAATACATAAACATACTATTGTTTTGCATTTGTGGCCAAATGGTATTAGTGATGTTTGCAGTAATCGTAATCAATACAGCTTTAGAGGGGTTAAAAACATTTATTTAACAAATAAAAAAGAGTGGAGATTATATAAGCTAAAAGCTCACAGCTCCGCACCCACCCCCTACTGGCACAAAAAACCCCACCGGATATACATCGCTCTCTAAAATACATATACAAGCCCTAAACTCGTATCTCTCTGAAATGAGCTGGAAGGTCGGCCCCAGTGTTGTCTTTAAGATGGATTGGAAAACATTTGGGGATGAAGATTTCAGAAGCCCTAATGACTAGAGACTTAAGTAAGACTCCTTCCAGAGTAATGGAGAACAAGAGCTGGAGAAAAATGAACTCCTTTCGATCATCTTTTGTATTTGCAGATGAGAACGAGGTCACTTTAAAAGTAACTACGGTACGGTCTTAATTGCCTAACAGCTGATGTAACTTTTTACAGGCCTCTGTGGAAAGAGTAATGCCGGGGTCCGAGTGGGATTTCGCAATGCTTTGTATGCAAACAGAGAAGTATCTTAAAATCTATGGAGAGAAATTTTATGGGAAGCCAATGTTTGAGGCAAGGACAGGGCCCTTACAGATACCTGTCTTATTTTCTAGTTCCTGTCAGCAATCTAGCGGCATTAGCCAGGTTTTGAACCATCTGTAAACGGGAAAGTGTAGATTGACAAAACAGCCCAATACGGTTCACAGAACTAGAAAAATTCAGTAGTCTAGTCGAGAGGAAATAGTGCAACGAATCAAGACTTTAAACCCAAGGTCATTTTCTAGTAAGAAAATGTTTGATAATGATTTGCTAATTGTATCTAAGTTGGCAAGGTTATACTCTTCACAACTACATTTTCTGACGGCTTTGTCAAACTGAAAAAGTCACGGGTTATAAAAGTAAACACCAAGACTTTTTTGGCATGATTGAAGGAAACGCTGACTGAAAAAAACCTAACTCATGTTTTCAGAGTTGGTTGGTAAGCAAGCAGGAAACAGTAGAAGCCCTTCGGTTTTTGTTTCATTTAATTGCGATTATTTGACACTATAGATTTATTTCACAAAGACATGTAGAACAGACCTTTCTAAGGAAACAGCGTTTGGAATATTTGATTGGTTGAGCTAATTAAAGGTCGTCAGCGTGGACATGTGATGGTTTAAGCTGGTCATTTGCGGAATATGTGCTGGTCCTAAAGGGAGCATGAGCAGGGAGAATGAAAGCTCATGACCAGCTAAGGATCCCAGCGGAACCACCGCATTGAATAGGCCATGGTTCAAAAGTGAATGACCAGCATATAAGGCTTTTTTTTTTTTCAACAGGGAAAATTCTAATAATTAGGTATAAAAATAACAAATACACATGACATAAGAAGACTTCCAGCAATATTATCTATCGAGATGTTATAAACAACGAGCGCTTCTCATACTTTTATATGATGGGGCTGAAATATACAAATGCAGCGCCCTCTAGTGTCATTTCCACAAATAACAATGACCCACAAATCATAGAAATCAATTCGTTGCGATTTTTCATTATTACTTTAAACCGTTGTTCTCTTTGTAAAGTTTTTCAAAAGTTCTAAAACTAGGAAATCGATTCGGGAGCATGTATTATTCGTTTATTTATACATGTATTTATTATGTGTATTTGTTTTAATGTCATCTCCATTGGGCTACATTTTAGTGCCCAGAAAGAAATATTTATAACTGCTTCGTATACTTTCCCCCATTCCAGAGTGTCCCAGTTTACCTTAATAAATTAGCATTGTGTAATAAATACATTTACTATTTATGCAACTGGCCGATGCTCTTATACAAAACGATTTTTAAGGTATACACTGACCTTGACGGTACAATAAGACCTACATAACATTAATTAAATCACTTGTGTTCTCCTAAATGCAGTGCACTCAGATCATAGCAGCACATAACGATTATTAAACTTTTATGCAACACTGATGTGCCTCTTTATAGTTGTGTGAAATATTTGTTAAATAGCTAAGAGAAAACTCTCAGAACATACCTTCCTTCTTCCGTTTAGCAAACTTGACTGACCTGTTCTTACAATCAATATGCACTTGGAATACAACTAAATAGATTGCTTAAATGAAATGCAAATAGCAGGTTTTAATTACAAGCCGTGTTTGTTTTGACTGGTTTTGTTCTGTGTATGGTGGTATTGTGACATTGTGTCTTTGGTTAGAGTGACTCAGCAGCTCAATGCTGACGGACAACTGATGCGATTACAGATTGAGATCACGGAGTCATTGTGTGCATGAGTTTAATGTTTTTTTTTTTTTAAACATCAAATCAATTTAGTTTTTAAATAGTTAATACTACAGCATAACCAGTAAACAGTAGAGCTGTATAGGTAGGCACCAAACAACTTATAAAATAGATTATTGCATGCATAACCTATGCATAATTATTAGATTATGTAAAAACTAGTTGTTATGCAATGTTTGCCTACTGGGAGTTCACCCAGAAAGAAACTTTCTGTCATTATTTACTCACCCTCATGTTGTTCCAGACCTGAAAAACATCCCTGCGGAACACAAAAATAGATATTTTGAAGAATGTTTTTGTCCATATAATGAAAAGTCCAAAACAGTATCAAGTTTCTAATTGACTTTTGTTACATTGGAGAAAAAAAAATAAAAGAAAAAAAAAAGGTTTGGAATGACATGAGGGTGAGGAAATGATGACAGTTTTTTTTTTGGGTGAATTATCCCTTTAGGACCAATACGTTTTGCAAATATGTTGTTTAATCTGAATTATTATATAAATAAAATATATATTTTAATTTATGTGGCATTTGTCTAAAAATATTATTATTATTATTTTAACTTTATGTATTTTTCTTATTATTGTGTTTGTTGTTGTTGTTTTTTGCAGTCGTGTGATTTTGCAATGCTCTGCAAATTGTCTCCCTGGATTTAGACAGGTCTTTATTTATGCATTTAATTTTGTTTCATTGCTCTTTTTTTACATTTTAGGTAAAAATCACACTTTCTGTTTAAGCAATTGTAAACACACGCACACACAGAGGTCAAAAAAAAAAAGAAAAAAAAAAGAAACTGGATTTAGACAGGTCTTTTCTGAAAAGAAAAAAAAAAACATGTTGCTATGTGTGTGAAGTGTCCAGAAAAGATTTTTCAAACCAAAACAAGTGTGTATTTATTCAAGGTTTATGAAATTAAGCCACTTACACCAGTTTCAGATTTGCCAAGAACAAGTTCAGTCATTTCAATACACATCCTTCTACGTAATCATACAAAAACACACAATATAAAGGCAATTGCAATTTCTTATTACTATATAAAGTTTACCCAAAAATTATGTTAGCATTTACTGACCTTCATTATCATTCCAAACCTGTTTATTTCTTTCTTTTGTGGGACACGAAATAATTTATTTTGATGAGTGTGGTAACCAAACTCTTTCGGTTCCCATTGATTTACATCGTGTGGCTGAAAAACAGAGTAGTAGTCAGTGGGAACTGGGAACTGAAAATGTTTTGTTTTGAATGACATTAGGGTGAGTCAATGATGACAGAAGTTTCCTTGTAGAGTGGACTCATGTGAAACTCACAACCCCACATTTATGAGTTTTACATGATGCTCTCAGTTTTGCCATCAATAATATTGAGCTCTATTTTTTCAAAAATTTGGATTATGTTTTTAATTATGCTAAATTCTCTTGTCAGTGAAATCCTGTTTAATCAATTGAACAAAAAAGCAGTTGCATAATGCTTGAGATTGACATGCTTTCCATGAATGTCTTTAGTGTTCTCGTTATCAGTGGAGTATTAAGAGAATGTAAATCATATATTTACATATATATGTATTGATATTATTTAGCACTGTGTCCAACTCAGGGAAAACAATAAAGCTTTTAATGAACAAACAAGTTTTGATGTAATGAAAACAATGTATAAAAGAATCATTTGACTTAATGAATGAATGATATAATTAAATAAAATAATACAATGAAAATTAAGTGTGTGTGTGTGTGTGTGTGTGTGTGTGTGTGTGTGTGTGTATATATATAATTTCAATCAAGGTTTATTTTATTTTAATTATTGAAAGTTTTACTATAATAATCATGTAACTAAATGAAACTTTATGTTACCTATAAATAATATGCAACCACTTTTTTTTTTACAAAAATAAATAAATGAAAAAAACTAAAATTTTTGGAAAAAATACATCCATTTATTTATTTATTTATGCATTTAATTTTGTTTGGAATTTAGTTTTATTGCTCTTTTTTTAATATTTTAGGCAAAAATCACACTTTCTGTTCAAGCAATCGTAACACACACACACACACACACACACACACACACACAAATGTAAAAAAAAACCTTTCGTTTTAACTGAAAGTTAATGCAGAAACGTTCATGGAAGAGTTGTGAACGCTGCACAAAACTGGCCAATGGTTACCGCTCTATTACATTCCGACCATTGTTTAAATACAAGTTTCTCTAGAATAATCTCCAGTCTGAGTAGTAATTGTAACGCACACAGCACACAGCTGAAGTAAGTAAGATTAATGCTCCACGCTCTATTTCTCGTGTTTACAGTAGCCCAACCAAAGACTATAGAATACCCTTTAAAATACCCCTTTGTCTTAAAAGGACTTTGGCGCAACATCTAAACGAGGCTGTGTGCGCTCGTGTGCTCGACTGTTCATTTGGCCCTCATGCCAGTATCTTGACTGCGCTGATTAGAGGCAGTATTCCTCAGGTGTCAGGCCGACTGAAAACAATCAAAGCCTCCATACCCCCAATCACCGCAGCTCTCTCCCCGAGCGCCGCGCCGCAATCAGCCGCTGATGAGGGACCCTGTCGCCCTTCTCCAGCCGCGGCGGGGGTTAACTCGCGCGTCAGATGGAGCCGCGGAGGGCCACGGAGAGGCCAATGAGAACGTGAGCGGGATGATATTGCACGGATAAAGCAGCCCTGTCAATCACACGGCATTCACTGTAAAGGCTCAGAGACTCTCTCCCCCTCAGGGCCGGGGTAATCTATTTAAGCCAAATGTGAGGATGCGCCAATTAAATCAGACGCTGTTTGGACATTTTTGCCTATTTCCGACACATGAAAGCAATCTAATAACATGGTTGGATAAATAATACATTTACCTTGCATTGCACATAGCTTACTGCATGTTGCTTCGCACCAATTGATCGTTTATTGCCACCTGAAAATAATTTACTGTAATTGCTACATTTCATAAATAATTACACAGATAGGCTACGGTGAATTAGAGTATATAGTGTTTTCCTTTAAAAATATTCTAATAATCATTTTACAACTAAATAGATAAAGAAATAAATGACAGGGTATTTTTTAACCAAGAATCTTCATAAATGATTTCAAAGAAATGCACACATTGATTCAAACACAAAACACATGCAAATCCATAAAAAAATACTCTGGCCTAACATACATTTTAAAAAGTCACTTTTTACAGTGTAGCTTAGATAATTTGAGGTACAGATCATTTTCAGGAAAATATTGCTAGTAAATTATTCAATAATTAGGCTACAAAGATAGCAAGCCATATACTGACATAAATGTGAACTTTTGAAGTTGAAAGACTGAAACTAGTATTTTCTTGTAAAACTTGTTTCTTGTGTTCCCCAAGTCATTTCGGGCCTTTTAATATATCTGTTATATACAATGATAATTAATAAAAAAAATAAAAAATAAAAAAGTGTGTATTGGTATGTTTGTGGTTGGTCGGTGGTATGTGTGTATGTGCGTGTGTGGGTGTGAGTGAGGTTGAGTTTGTTTTATTTTAGTTGAAGGTTAGAGCTGTTTTGGGTTTTGCGCAATCCAGACGCGGAAAAATTCCACAGAGGTATGCTTTTGTTTCATAACATGTTTAATTTATAAATCTCGAGAAAGCGCCACTCAGTGTCTCGGTTCTTAACGAAAGTTGAACTGGTAAGTTTGTCCAGCTGTTATACAGAAGCGCCATGACGTCACTGGCAGCGTGTCGATGTATGTGTCAGCGTAGTGTTTGTTTAGTTGTGTGTTCATGATAAACTGTGTTTACTTACTGTCACGGGTCTAACGACTTGTAGTTTAGCTGCTAGTTAAGCGTTTAGCTACCCGTCTTTGACTTTATTGTCTTTATTCTAAAGTTTTAGGAGTTTTTGGTGTTATGGTGTCAGTTAGTCAGTTTGGCAACAAGTTTCGACATAATAAGAAGTTGTTTTCAGTCATGCAAAATGTTGCTTAAACTGCGGGATAACAGGACAGCCAGTATCATCTAATGCATTTTGACAAGATCATGCATCTGAAGTAACTTAGAAAAGAGGAAGTGTTTTTGTCATGCATCGACCATCCTTACAATAGTTGAAATTAGTGGATGTTTCTGAATCAAATCTGTGCTGAAATATGTTCTGCACTCTCAAGTCATTGCAAACCAAGAATTTCTCACTGATGAGTGTCTTGAATGGTTTTCATTTGACACATACTGTTGGAGTTCATAGGGCAGCAACATCTCTCAATGATTTTTTTATTGATTGGTTTTTATTTTTATCGTATTTTTGGGTTTAGTATGTAAGCATTCTTAAATCAATATTAATTTAACTGAGAAACACAATTTCTTAAGACATGTCTCATTTTCTGATAAATGTATCATAATTGATTGGGGTAAGAAAAAAACAATTCAAAGGGAATGCAGGATTATTTTTTCTTACCCCACTGACAGATATTTTTTCTTTTTTAAAGCATAAACTCACTTAATTTTGGTATTTTTTTCTTCTCAAGTAAATATGTCTTGATTTTATTTATTTATTTATTTATTTATTGATATTTTGTAATGCATCAAAAGACAAAGAAAGATGTCATGTGTCACCTGACCAAAAAAAGTCCTCTGACAGTAATAGAGGATCCGTGGGAGACCGCAGCACGTAAAGGCACAGTGGGAGGAGAGGGGAAGATTATGACTTTGTGAGCTAGTGGCTATATTTTGATCCTTACTTTAATAACACATTCTTAAAGCATTTGATGGTACCATGGATTATATCTAATGTAAGCATAACGTTCAAACATTTGACATCAATACAGTCACCAGTAATCTATCATCTAGGATCTTAAATAATAAAGCCTTTTAAGGCACTGTCATAATCATAAATCCCTAAAACTATTTTTGTGCTGATGCAACATATTTGATCTAAACTATTGTGTAACTGTGTTTTGTTTGCATGCAATAAAGTTATAAAAGACATCCTCTAAAGTTGGAACTGAAAATTAATGCATATATTTCTGTTTCATCGTTTACTTTTATCTTTTATCATTCTTAATCTTTTTTCATTGGTAATGAGTGCTTGTGTAATTGTTTTAGATAGCTGTATTTATTTAATTTCTATATCATTTTATTTAATTTTGTTGGGTTTTTGTTATTTTATTTTATTTTATATTTTATTTTATTTTATTTTATTTTATTTTATTTTATTTTATTTTATTTATTTTATTTTTTATTTTATTTATTTTATTTTTTTGATTTTTATTTTATTTTATTTAATATGTGACGTCATTACAAACAAAATATTTATTTTTTATTTATTTATTTTTTATTTTATTTTATTTTATTATTTTATTTTATTTTATTTTATTTTATTTTATTTTATGTTTGCGTGTGCAGGATCATGTTCTTCTCCTGAAAGGCCATCATTGTAAATGAGAAAATAATTCTCAATTGATTTCCATCGATAAATAAAGATGAACAAACAACAAAAAAAACAGTCATCTGGGATGCTGATGACATGTGTGTCACTGAAACAGATCTTTTCAGGAGCAGCAGAAATAAAATTGTGCAATTTGTACCTGTTTGTCCTCCAGATGGCCTCCGCGTGGTGGGAGCGCCTCTCCGTGTCGGTGAATAACAGCATAGGCAGTGTGGACAACAGCAGCTGTTTCAGTTCCACACAGAGCACCGTGCTGAAGGGGGTGAATTTCGGAGGAGTGCCCATCGTTCTGCTGATTGACTTCTTACTCTTCGTGGTAAGTTGAGCAGTTAGTTGGGATCCGATTGGCTGGAACTGCTCGAGTTGTGTGATCTGATTGGTTGGTACGGTGCTGTGTATCTTCCTGCAGACGCTGCTAATAGTCTTCACTCTGATCAGAAGGAGACTGTGGGATTATGGGAGACTCGCTCTTGTCGCAGAGACTGAAGGGTATGTGAGATGAAAACCATAGTACCCACTATGGAAACATACAGTGTTAAAATTTATTGCAAATTGTCTGTAACGAGTCAAACATTTGCAGCGTTAAACTAGCCAAATTATTATTTAAAAATATAGAATGTGTATTTTATAGTTATTTTTATAATATTTATTTATAATGATTTTATTTTTGTAATATTTGTATATTTTTATCATTTTTAAATTTGGAAGAAATCATTTTAAATAGAGAAGATGAAAACGGTGAGGATGGTGAGATGAAGAGCGCTGTGTTTTGTTGCTGCAGGTTCAGACATACTACTAAACGGCGTTACAGCAGAATGACGTCATCCATGTCCGTTGAGGAGCCCGAATATGAGAAGGTGAGTTCTGACCTCATCGTCATCCTCATTATGACATCATTAATGACATCATAAACATCTTCCTTATTTCCTGTAGGGTTGCTGCTCCTGGATCAACTTTATCGTCAATATGGAGTAAGTGCTCTTTCGGTGCTACATGTTTACAACTGGACAGCTTTTACCCGTTGATATTGTTACTTTTTTCTAAGCTCAAATAGGGAAGTTTGCACGGGAAATTCCTAATATAAACTAAGATGTGAAACTGATGTGTGTGCATGTGTGTGTGTGCAGTGAGACTTCGGTGCAGGAGAAATGTGGGGTGGATGCAGTACATTATCTGTCGTTTCAGAAGCACCTGGTCGTCCTGCTCGCGATCATCTGTGTGCTGTCCATCGCCATCATCCTACCGGTCAATCTATCCGGCGACCTTCTGGGTATCTAACACACACACATACACACACACACACTGGAAAATTCAACGCGGTCTCAAGAATCCTTCATACAGTAGCTTGGTTATAAACGGATTACTGTTTCTCTAAAGCAGAGACTTGACTGATACCAGAGACACTGACAGAGAACAATGAAAGAACTCTGGCTGCAGTAAGAATAAAACTGTGTAGAGCATTTATGAAATGAAAAAGTGACTTATAAATAAGAGACTTCTTACAAACATTACAAATCTTACTGATCCCAAACGTTGAATGGAAGTGTATATATAATACAGCATAATGTTTTGAATATTTATTGAATATATACTTATTAATTTCT
The DNA here is from genome assembly GCF_018340385.1 of Cyprinus carpio. Lineage (NCBI taxonomy): Eukaryota > Metazoa > Chordata > Actinopteri > Cypriniformes > Cyprinidae > Cyprinus > Cyprinus carpio. Next base: position 4,844,612 of record NC_056600.1, on the reverse strand, counting down.
AATAATATAATATGATGTAATATAATGCAATTAATGTATACTATTTTGTTGATATAACTTTGATATGAAGACATTCATGAACAAACTTGAAAAAATATTTTTTAAACATGATTTGATTGGTGATACTGTTATTGTCAGATTTTCTTGATTATTTGAAATACGAAATGTAATCATGACAGAGTTTTGGAGATTTTGACCTTTCCTTATTTAAGATAAGGTAATTAGTGTGTGTGTGTGTGTGTGTGATGTGTGGTGTGTTATATATATATATATAATAATATATATATATATATAGTTATATATATATATATATATATATATATATATATATATATATATTTTTTTTTTTTTTTTAAAGTAGTTATAATAATATACTTTTTATTTTTTCGTATTTATTTATTTATATATTTGGACAAAATAATCTTTTTACATAGCAAAAGTTTGATTGTAAGAGGCATTGTGTTTAGGCCTATGATGCCTAGTTTTTGGGAGGGCGGTGGTGGTTTATAACCTCATATGATGTCACCATATTAAATATTTTTAAGTTTCCTTTCTTAGATGGGGAAAAGTCTGAGTCATTTCTGTGTTCCAGGCAACGATCCCTACAGTTTCGGGAGAACCACCATAGCCAATCTTAAGAAGGGGTAAGTACAGTATGTATCTATGCACAGATGTCTGAATGTATCAGTGTGTGTCTGTTTGAACTGTATTTTATATGACGTCTTTGCAGTGATATGCTGCTTTGGCTGCACACAGTATTTGCAGTTCTGTATCTCATGATCACGGTGGCCCTGCTGAGACGACACACCTCTAAAATGAAGGGAACCAAGAGAGAGATAGTAAGCCGGCCTGTCGTTTCTCTCTGTCTCTCTCTCTCTCACACACACACATACATGACCTGACCCTAGTTTATTTTTCCATAGGCCAGAAACACCCTGTTTGTGAGGTCTGTACCCACTGCAGCCAGTAGTGAGAGTATAAAAACTCACTTCATGTAAGTGGGAATGATTTTCCAAGACTACATTCTGTTCTCTTTATTTTTAGCCATTCATCCAGACATCTTTTCCTTCCCATCTCCATGTTATTTGTTCCATTCAGCATGCAGGGCATGATCTCATCCTACTGTGTGTGGGTGGGACAGTGGGATCTCAAAGACTTATTGGGCAGCATTTACGTGTCATTCACAGGAATTGATTAACATTACAGATGAAGATTATACTGAAATAATAGCCATTATGCTTAATTTGGATAATTATGAGGTGTAATTTTGGTCCCAAATGGAACTGAAATCTGTTCCAGGGCTACCTGTTTTTATGAGCAAAGGAAAAAAGATGGGAGATGTGTTCAGAAACAAATTATTTTTGCATTTCTGCTTTTCTGCCTCTAATAGACAAATTACATATTTTACTTGAAAGGTTTGAATGTGTCTTGACTGTACATTTGTTTAAAGGGAGGCGTACCCTACCTGTCAAGTGACTGATGTTAACTTGTGTTATGATGTTGCCAAACTGATTGACCTAAACAGAAACAGGTAAGAAAGCCAGTTTGACTCGATATTATTCGAAGTTGTCCATAGATCTTATAGACATACTCTCACTCTCACAGACCTATATGATCCAGCATTATTGAAATACTATTACAGTCTTTATTAATAATTTAAATGAGTTTATTTACTTTTATGTTTTCCATTTAAATTATATATTTTTGGAGTTTTAATAATTCTGTTATGTGTTTTTGTCATTTTTATTATTATTATTATTATTTTTAAATAGGTTTAGTATTTATTACTTTTTAAGAGTTCGTCTTAGTTATTTTAGGGTAGTGCATCAAGTTAAACTAAATAGTTTAAATATTTTATTTCAGTTAATTTTTTTTCAAGTAACATTTTTAGTTTAAAAAATGTAAAAAAAAAAAATAATAATAATAATAATAAATTTAATTAAAAAATATCATAACATCATACGTTATTTTTATTGTAATATTTTGTAACAGAAAACGGGCAGAAAAAAACCTGCAACATTACAATAAGATACTCCAGCGCCAGGGACGTCACGAGTTCATCAACCCGCGCCCATGCAGCCACCTGTGCTGCTGCTGCTGCTGCTGTAAGGGCTGTGAAGAGGTAAGTACTGCTACCATTAGCAATGGCCTTTGACTTTCAAGCTTTGGGCGTCTAAATAAAATGTGTGTTTATTTGTAGGTTGATGCTATAGAGTTCTACAGCTCACAGGTGGCTGCTCTGCGTGAGGAAGAAGATAAACTGAAGAAGAGTGAAGAAGTGCATCCTCTGGGCATGGCATTTGTCTCTCTGCAAAATGAGTACATGGCCACTTAGTAAGTGATTCACGCACAGACTCAACTGCTTATGTATAAAAATTATGCAGAATTATGCTGCCTTATAAGCCACATTGTTTTTTAATAGAATGTAAGGTGAAGTTACTGTTAAAATGAAATGAAAGGAATTATTAATTCTGGAACCTGACCATTGCACTCGGTGTCGTTTGTCTTTCCTCACAGTATTCTGAAAGATTTCAATGCACTGGAGTGTGGAGGCGGGGCAAGGGGTGTGGTTGGAGAAGAAATGGGTTGGGGAATCAGGTGTGGGTGTGGCCGAGAGCCTCAGCCGTCCTCTAAGAGCGCAGAACTTAGGGTGAACAAATGGAAAGTGAATTACGCTCCTCACCCACATAATATCTACTGGTATGTATCAATCTACCTTTTTGGAATGAAATCTATTATATTACAACCTTCTTTAGTTTATAGAGAAGATAATAACAATTCACCTTACACAGTTCATAATATTGACCTCTTACCTTCTCTTCATCTTTTTCAGGGAGAATTTGTCATTACGATGTTGGCGTTGGTGGCTACGCTTTATGCTGCTAAATGTAGCACTCTTTGTCCTCCTCTTCTTCCTCACAACACCCTCCATCATCATCAGCACCATGGACAAATTTAATGTCACCAAGCCCATTCACTATCTGAACGTTAAATGTAGCACTCTTTGTCCACATCTTTAATGTATGTGATCCTCATGTTTAACTGACATGTGTGATCAATGCAGTGCAGGTGTGTGAAGACGTGTGTGTTGATTGTTTGCAGAGTGCTGTGATCAGTCAGTTCTTCCCCACTATTCTGCTGTGGACCTTCTCGGCCCTGTTGCCCACCATAGTGTATTACTCTACACTGGGGGAGGCCCACTGGACCAGGTAGACCATCAAACTCAAATACACACACACACACACACACACACAAACACACAAGCCCATTAATAATACTCGTCTACCTGTGTGTGTGAAGTCCAGCGAGAATATGAGCATGATGTACAAGCTCTACATCTTCCTGATCTTCATGGTGTTGATTTTGCCTTCACTGGGCCTCACCAGGTACGAGCTGATAATGATGATGATGATTATTGTTATTATTATTAGATTTCACTGTAAAATATTAAAAAAGTAGCATTTATTATTTTTGTTTTTTAATGTTTTTATTATTATTGTTATTATTAGATAATTTGTTTTTGTTTTAGTCAAATATTACATTAGTAGTATGTTGTATTTTTTTATTTTGTTTTAATGTTGTTATTATAATTAATATATACATTTTTTATTTATTTTATATTTATAAATCATTTTATTTTATTATTTAATAAAATATTAAAATAGTAGTATTTATTATTTTGTTTTAATATGTTATTATTATTATTATTTTTATTGTTGTCTTTATTACTACTGCTATTATTATTATTATATAGAGATATAATCACAACATTTTACCAAAATTTGCAGCCCTTCAAACAATCTCAGAAAACCTGGAGATTTGAAAAAATATCACATTTTAAATTGCAATCACACTTTTTATAATTTTATTTTTTTTATTTGCTTTTTTTTTTTTTTTTTTTTTTTTATTTTATAAAAATTATATTTTTTTTTTTTTTTTTTTTTTTTTAATTGTGATGCCATATTGTGGGTTACGTTAACATCATTAACATTGTTAACTTGGTTCTAGGAAACCCACCCACCTGTGGTAATTTAGAAGAGTTTTTAATTAGAGTACAGTGGGTCTAAAATGTTCCCAAGCTGAGCATGTGTACAGATACAGATGTGCTCTCTTTCCTCTCAGTCTAGACGTGTTTTTCCGCTGGTTGTTTGATATGCATTCTGAGGGGAGGCTGAGGTTTGAGTGAGTATCTCAAATCAGAATGATTTATTCAGAATAAGTTTGTGACATTCACCTAAATATATCAGTGACTCTCCATCTTCTCTTCTCTGTGTATCTCAGGTGTGTGTTTTTACCTGATCAGGGGGCGTTCTTTGTAAATTACGTGATTGCGGCGGCTCTGGTAGGCTCTGGCATGGAGCTGCTGCGGTTGCCAGGGTTACTGCTCTACATTGTGCGTCTGGCACTCGCACATTCGGCTGCTGAGAGGAAATATGTTAAACAGGTCCGTCTGTGGCTTTTGATCTTTCAAAAAAGATTTGGAATTTTTGCTTCAGAACTTGCTACGTTTTAACCATTATGCCATAAAAAAGAATTTCAAAGTACATTTTAATTTTATAATACTTTCATTTTAATTAAGCATTGACATTTCTATCATGCTATATAGACATCAGGTTGAAAATAAGTCAGATTTGAACAGGATTTACTGAAATGTGTTGCTGATACACTTGTAATCTCTGGTTTTGTTTCTCTGTGTAGAATCAGGCGTATGAGTTCCAGTACGGAGCGATGTACGGATGGACTCTGTGTGTGTTCACAGTCATCATGGCATACAGCATCACCTGTCCCGTCATCGTTCCCTTCGGTCTGATTTCTTTCCTCAAGGCCTTACACACAGTATTAGTGTATGTAACATCACATTAACACACTGTGTGATGTGTGCAGGTCTGCTGTACCTGCTGCTCAAACACCTGGTGGACAAACACAACCTGTACTTCGCTTACCTGCCCGCCCGCCTCGATCGGCAAGTCCACCTGGGAGCTGTCAATCAAGCGCTGGCTGCACCAATCATATGCCTGATGTGGCTTTATTTCTTCTCTGTGATCAGAACAGGTAACGTCCACTTACTGGCTAATCAAATCAGTGTTTCTCAGACAGTTGTATTCATATATGTGAGTCATGTAGTGGAGATATGTTGATTTTGTGTCTCCACAGGCTTCAAGGCAGCTACGTCAATGTTCACTTTAGTGGTTCTCTGTGTGACCATCTTTATCTGTTTAAGTTACACCTGCTTCGGACACTTCAAATACCTCAGTCCACACAACTACAACGTAAGCTGCTTTGTTCTGTGTCATAATTTACAGTGCATTGTTGTAATTTAACTATCATTTAATGGTTATAGTTTAACCACCCCACAACCTTTTAAACTAATGCATTCACACACACAAACACACATTTCTTCTCTGCTCAGCTTGTCCCCTAATCTTGCTTTCTTATAAACCTGGCATTGTATATTTCAAATATTGTTGGCTCTGTGAAGTATTGCTTTTGGTCCTCTATTTTAAGTAACTTTGGATAAAAGCGTCTGCTAAATGCATAAATGAAATTGTCTATATTTCAGGTTAAGGAGGAAGATGAAGACGCAGATAAAGGTTCGCAGAGCTCGTCTGCATCGGCAAGTTTCACAATTTTATATTACACACACTTTTTTTTTTAATCCTGATAGATTTTGAAATGACCAAAATCTCTCTCTCTTTCTTTCTCTCTCCTTTTTTAGGTGTATCTTCCCAAAGTTTTGAACCCAGGTGCATCATCCGAATCTGATGAATGCAGCGCTCACCATTCATACGGCACCACCGACACAAGTCCGCCCTTCCTCAGCACTGAGGAAGACTGTCCAGAATCGGATATCTAACAACAATAATCAGTCAACATCGACCAATCACAACTGCCGTTTCACCTCTGGAGGAAATGGTTCTTGTTGTTTTTGGGTTGGTTGTGGGTTTGAGGTTGTTGTGGATGTGTATGGTTTTAAAAACGGGATCTCTTGGAGGAAAAAAAAAAATCACACTTTCTAGCTTTTAATATTTTTATACACACTGAGAGACTTGAGGATCATTTAATCATGAACTGCCCTATTACAAACCTAAAGGGGCTTTTCAGGATCATTTCTTCTCACCAAAGACTTTAAACACTATTCTAAATTGCCACTCAAACACGCTGTCCAAACATTTCTACAAAACCAGCTTCGCCAATGAGCACTTGCCAAGAAGTACAAATATAACTTGATTATAACACTTGAACTGACACTTGGGCCTTGTTGGAAACAACTTGACACACTTTATTACTGTAATTTGTATGTGTGTGTAATTGAGAAAGTGAGCCTCTGTATTGTTTGTCATTCCTAATTTTCTGTTTTAAAGCAACGTTTTATACAAATATGTTAATATATTGATGTTGCCAGGTATATTGAGCTCATAGCTCAGTGGACTTTCAATTTGTATAGTTGTGTGAGAGAATGAATCATCACTAGGTGGCACTGTTCCTCTCTGATGCTTCTGGTTCTTCCCAGAGCGGTACAGACTGAAGCAGAGAGATGTTTCAGTTTCAGTACAAGTTAAACACAATATTTTGGCCTAATGTCAATTATTAGAGAAAATAATTTAGGAGAAAAATATACAGAGATTGTATTTACAGTAAGGCTCTTACAATGACATAAACAGGGTAAAGCATAAACCTTTTAGACTTAATTTATTTTTTTTTTGGTCACTTGCTGACCATCTCTGCATAATGTTCAACTTCAATGTCATGATCACGCCAGTAAGAAAAGAGTGTTTACATGGAGCGAATACAAATTATACTGGAAACTATTAACTAGGAACTACTTAGAAAAGTGTTTCCACCTTAAAAAGGGCAAACTTCATATTTGTTCCTTTAGCTGTAATGCAAGGGAAGATATAGTGGCTATGAAGGGAACGCTTGACAGCTGTGTGTGTTTGTGTTTTTGTTCTGTATATTCATTATATGAGTGTAGCTGAAACTGAATTTTAGTGTCTGATCATTTGAACGGCTCAACCTCCGAACACTGAGTCTCATATTCTTAAGCCTCAGATTTTCCTGGAAATGGATGAATGAATGTCCTCCAAACACACACTTGACACATTTCTCCTGACTGCGGTTTTCAGCTCATTAGTCGGGATAGAGCAAAATCGTCTTATTTTAACACCATAAGCAGCCCACAAACTCAAGTGACCGGCTCCAAACGCCAGGATCAGCATTCAAAACCGCATAAGAACAGAAACTTATCCAATGACTGTGTGTGCGTGTGTGTCAAACTTTATTCATGTATATAAAAAGGTACCATGAGGGAACAAAAAACATGGTAATACTATAATATTTTTGTACTTTTTATTGGTGTCAGATGGTTAATTGGGTTCATGTTTAGTTTGCCAAATATTTTATTGCACAAAACTTGTAAACTTTGTAACGTTTAAGATTTTTTTTTTTGGTATGTGTGTATTTTAGGATGGTTCTCATACTCTATACAAAATACTGTGTAGAGGTCACGTGTTTGGTGTAAACCATATGCACAGTCATATAAAAGAAGATTACATGTATTTTTACAGCTTCATTTCATTCTGAGGGAGCCAGAAATAACAGCATTCACAGTGTTTGACACCACAATAAACCCTCAGAAGGCTTTAGGCAATGATGCATATGAGTCAAATAAAGCATTTCTGTATTTCTTTAAATGGGCTGAGATCCCAGATCAGGTTTCATTGAATGGTGTTTGCTGGGGGTCTCAGGGTGGCAGAACTCCCAAACCAATGAAGCATTCTGGTTATAATGTGTGTCAAGCATTGGCAGCTGTAGCGAATCCAGAAAAACCTTGTTGTACCTTTAGAAACTAAGTTTCTTATATTAGTTTTGCTTGTTAAGGCAACCGTTAACACTGTTATTTCTCATGCTTCTGCATATGGATTTAAATTAATTCCTAACACTAAATATAAACTTTAGGATGTAACTCACTCTTTGCTGTTTGAGAACGTTACCTTAAAGGAATAGTTCACAAAATAATAATAATAATTATTATTTGCTGAAAATGAACCCATCCAAGATGTAGATGAGTTTGTTTCTTCATTGGAAAAAATTTGGAGAAATGTAGCATTACATCACTTGTTCACCAGTGGATATTCTGCAGTGAATGGGTGCCGTCAGAATGGGATTCCAAACAGCTGATAAAACATCACAATAATCTACAAGTAATCCACACCACTCCAGTCCATCAATTAATGTCTTGTGTAGTAAAAAGCTGTACATTTTTAAATGAACAAATCCTTAATTAAGACATTTTTAACTTCAAACCGTTGCTTACGAGTCCTCTATCCATGATATTGCTATTGGATGATAAGTGAAAGTGACATACTGCCAAGTATAATGACCCATACTCAGAATTCGTGCTCTGCATTTAACCCATCCAAAGTGCACACAGCAGTGAACACACACACACCATGAACACACACCCGGAGCAGTGGGCAGCCATTTATGCTCGGGGAGCAGTTGGGGGTTCGGTGCCTTGCTCAAGGGCCCCTCAGTCGGGGTATTGCCGACCCGAGACTCGAACCAACAACCTTAGGATTAGGAGTCAAACTCCCCAACCATAAGGCCACGACTTCCCCAAGAAAAGTAATCTCATCTGAATCAGGAGAGAAATCTGCACAGATCAAACACCTTTTATAAGCAGTCCAAAACAGTTCTAAACAACTATGGATTTTGATGTGAGAGAACAACAGTGAATGGACTTTTTCTCAAAAGGATGGGTTATTGAATTATGGACTCTGGCCAGAAGTGACAGTTTAAAGTTAAAATGCCTTAATGATATATTTGTTTCTTACAAACACGCATCTTTACGCTTCACAAGATATTAATTGATGGACTGAAGAGGTGTGGATTATTTGTGGATCATTGTGATGTTTTTATCAGCTGTTTGGACTCTCATTCTGACGGCACCCATTCACTGCAGAGGATCCACTGGTGAGCAAGCTTACAAATGCTCTGGAATTATCATGACATTTGCACATGGAAAAACCAACAATAAACACAAAAAAAAAAAAAACAAGTTTTTTTTTAAAAGAAAGTGCAATTTTTCAAACATGTGTACTGGTTTCTGGACATGATGTGAATTCTGTCATGTTACTCACTTCACATGATTGACACACACACACACACACACTGAATGGCTCGTCTCCAGCTGCGTTTGGTCTTTCAAACTACAGGAACCAATTATTGTTGTACTTGTGCCACGAAATACTCCAAAGATTATTCATCCCTCCAACACAGACAAAGATGTTTCCTCCTCTCCTCCCTTCTTCTCTTCTCTTTTCAGATGGTCTGCGCTCTTTTCTGAAGCCGTGATTGATGCCTCTGACCTGGTGACCCAGAGTACGTATGACTGATCTCTGTGCCAGCCAACCACAAAGCCCGATGGCATTGATTTCCCCTGCTGATCCCTCCCTTTTGTCTGCGGGGATTATTCCCATGGCAACGCCGGTGGTCTATAAGGTACCGTTCTCAGAGCCGAGAGTAATAGACCCTCGCCAAGCCCTGGGGGTAAACTTATTCCACTTCACCCAGACACAACTTTTAAGGGAAAACTAATAGCAAAGTTTTGTTTCCTTGCCAGACGTCTCTTAAGGTTTGCAGAGTTTACTCAGGAAAGAAATTGAGACAGAGAGAAATTAGTAATGAAACTGAAGAATTAGAGGGAGAATTCCCAGATTGGGATTTTTGCTCTGTTATCTGATCGTCAACAGAATTTAACGGAGCAGGAAATCTACCTCTTAAACTGCATTCTGTAACTCTACAACTCTCTTTAGCTTGGGGGGGAAATTCTGTCATCGTTTGCTCAGCCTTGTGTCGTTCCGTACTTTCTTGTGTGGGAGAAACTGAATGAGGAAATTGTGAGGAACATACTTAAATTGAAATTTATATTTGAGCTCGAATCATATTTGTGGTTAATTATACTGAAATATGTCAAGTATGGTATCAGAAGACATGCAATGCACATGCAGTTCATGTAAGTAATGTTATGCATCTTTTGGAGCTTGACAACCTCATTCACAGAACCATCCTTTTAAAGTAACCTTTTCCACTGTAAAGAAAGTTAAAGAGTAAGAAAGTATCCATATAAAGCAATTTGTAATTCTAAATATGGTGAAAACACCTGTGAAAAATCAATATGGATCAAAATTTACCTTTTTTATGTGTGTGTACTTATGAAAAATCTCTAAAATAATGTACACCTAAATTAATCATAAATATATACATAGACATAGACTTTCAACAGTGTTATTATAAATGCATATTACTCATTACTAAATTACAGAAAAAAATAAGAATAATCCCTTACTTTGCTTTTTCATGGGAAAAGTAATTAAATGATCATTATTTATTAATAATGCATTACACCCAACACTGTATATGTCAAAGCTGGGTCAAGCAGTGAAAACCTAAACATAAGTTAGTGCGCCTATAAGGCCTTATGTTTTTTCTCAATAAGTCATGTTGAGTTCTACCAGCTGAGACAAGCATGAGACAAATCTGTCTAAAGATGTGAAATACAGACATCTTCACTTCCTTCCCGCCCTCTTCCTCTCCTCCTCATCCTCCCCTTCCTGTCTGAAGTCTTCCCCTCCGGTGGAGCTCTTTCAGAGGCTTTGTGAGTTATAGCCAGAGGCGGGTGTGATGTTGTGGCCATTAATCTCCTGTGAATAAGGCCGGCCGTCAGTGTGCGTGTTGATCCCGTGTGCTG